>NC_139837.1:18245852-18311595 GCF_963691815.1 Echiichthys vipera
ATTACCGTTGAGAGTGTGTATCGGTGAACAAACAGTTAAACTGCAACAGAGTCTATGGCACCAAAATGACTGTTTGCTTCTGCCATTCTACTTTCTATTCTCCCTTTTCCTTCCTTCTCCTCCTCCTCGTCTACTTCTACAATAGTCACGGAATCTGCATGGTGCTCCAACTCCATGGCAACCCAGTCCAGTCCTCTCCCGAAGTTCTCGCTGACTGAGCATTCAGGGGACACTTTACCACCGTTTGTGCCTCGCCAGAATACGCATTTGTAGGTGGTCTCTGGGAGAGTTACTCAAAAATGTCTCCCTCTGAGTTTGTACACAAGAGGCTGCTCACAGACACAGAAATGCTTTGTTGTCCTCACACATGCATGAGCACCCCAACACACGGTAGCACACACAGAACACAGCAGGCCTACAGTAGTATATATGGGTTTGGGATTTCAGTGATGTTTTCATGGTCCACGGCTTCTTGTTGTATTCATTCATAGAATTTCAATACATCTAGAGGACATGTTTATTTACTTAAGCCATTAATAAGATCAAGTGAGACAGTTATTGTTCAAGTGTGTTTTGTGACCATGATTGTTTTTTTTTTCCGTTACCTTCTCTGATGGAGCTGTGTGCAATTCTTTATGAACGTCTGTCTCAGCACAGGGGGTTGACTTCAGGTCAGGGCAGAAATGCTGAACAAACCTGTCATGTTTGCCCTATGATGTGTCACACAGGGAGAAGGTGCAACTACAACAGTTCACAACCTAAGACTACTTAAAGGGATAGTTCTGATTTTTTTGAAGCAGGTTCAGCGATCTCCAGTTTGAAGAATCAGGCAGGAGGAAAGGCACGAGGGGGGAGAAATGTACTGTGGACAGGGGCAGCAGCTAAACGTATTTTAGCCAGCTAAAAAAAAATCTCAGTTAAAGTGTCAGACTTTTTCCCAGCTATACCTTGCCTTCAGACAGCCCCTTTTAGTTTATGCAAAGGTAAGTGAAGCTTTTATCTATGCTCTTGTCCAAGCTACCACACTCCATTGACAAAAACAGGAATTTTACCTCACAGAACACTGGAATTGATGGTCTACAAAGGGTTAGGAACTAACAAAACTAACGAACAAACAAACCGATCGGGGCAGCAGTAGACAAGCAACTACCATGTTCTGTGAGGGAAAATTACTGTTTTTATCAATGGAGTCAGGTTGCTCTGTTGAGAGGTTTCTAAAAATGTTTATTTGCTGCCCCCGTAGCAGTACATTGCTGAGCTTCCATGTCGGGACTCCTGACTGCTTCTCTGAACAGGGGCCGTGCAGACCGTCATCTACTGTAGGTAACTATGGATAAGTACCTCATACACCCCCATTTCGAAAAATCAGAACTATCATTTTAATATCACTTCATATAAGCATTGTTCAAACACAGAGAAGCGATCTAACTGCATGTTTTGCAATATTCCTGTGCATGGATTTAGTTTAAATCCAACAGGTAGTTTGAATGCAAGTTATTTATTTGCCTCTCTGTTAGTAACAAGCCCTGTTATTTGTGTCTGAGCTTGCCTTACAGTATATCGCCTCCCTCTTTTGATGTATATTATCTGTATTTGACAGTACAAATAATAGGGCACAACTGAATTGACTATTCCCATACAAAAAACGGGTACTGTGTAACTAATTTCAACTCGGGCCCAACTGCCTGAATGGCTCATTGTGAGAGAGCCAAATGCCACGAGTTTTCTAACAAAACAGCCCTAGCAGCATGGTAGAAAACACGGCAGTCATCCCAGCAAGTACACACTTCCAAAAAACAAACAATATATCTACAAATTACATACTCACTCTAAGCAGCAGGAAAAATGAACTTGAAATGAACAGGCTGCATGGTGGTCTCATTGCTATGAAGTGTAGAAAAGAGTTGAACTAAGCAGAGAGCCACGAAAGAGGTGACATCATACGCGGGAGAGTCTTTTCATTGTCTTCTAGCAGGCTGGTCACTGAGCTGCTTTTAGCTGCACACAGTTGACTGTGAAACAATTGTTTCCACTTCCCAAAGCACACGCAGAGCTTAAGTTGGTTAGGGATTGAGGAATAACTAAATCAGAGTGAGGGAACTGAATGAAAGTCAGCAAGTTATTGTCGACTAATATGTTAATTTAGTCCTGTCAAAGGAATTAATTCTATGCAATGACACTTTTTTAAAGCAATGTAGTCAAATCAAATCTCAAGATGAACTTTCACAACATCTAATGGAATAAACTGCTATTTGTAAGAACAAAACAATATATCCAAGACCCATACAGTCCTTCCTCAGGCCTATGAGGCGAGTGTGCATACTCTTGTATGATCACATCAGGTTAAGATGCGGCTGTGAACCTGTCTGCCCTAGGAAAACCCTACAGTCACAGCAGATGCTACTCAGGACTGTTTCTGCCATCTGTTACATACACTCATGCAACTGTTGGACTTTTCAAATAGCTCACTGAAGTATAATAAGGAAGGCAGGTGGCATGGCAGGAGCTCAGTGCAATAGATAGTCCACCAAGTGTGGCTTTAAGTGGAAGTAAAGGGATTAGGGTGAGATAAAATAAACCAATGTTAAAGCTGTGGAAGAGCGGAAAAGTTAAGTAATCAAACATGACAGGTGGACTGTATGCTACAACACATAAAAACCACCACAGGATTTATTAAAAGATAAATGTGACACTGTAACACCTGGCTGCAAAAGACTGAACATTATGTAACTGTACCGCAGACGTTAGATTAGAGGGAGATGGAGAGATTGATGGTGCTGAGCGAAGAGTGAGTGAAATTCTAGCTCACTAGCAGTGGCAACTGACTGAGAAAGTGAGCCTTTGACCTTAGCTTGAATACATACATGATAACCTTTGACAGAACAGGGATAATACGATGTCAAAGCCCTCACCAGCCCAGCAATGTGTACTACCCCAGCACAGACACATACACACAAAAATCTAAATCCTAGAATAAAAACTGCAGTGCTGAGACCACAAAAATATACACTTCATTATGCCTCTTGTGTGTCGGATCTGGGCCATTTAAAGTGGCTGAGCAGCTGTCTGCGACGAGGGTGAACCCAGTGGAAATACTGAAATCATTGGACTTGGCAGCCAACAGACCAGAGGATTGCAGAAGGAAAAAATACACACTCAGCGGCTAGATGGTTTGTGCAGGACTGACACCATTTTAGAAATGTCTGTGACTGTCCATCAAAAAATGATTTTCCTCTACGTATTCATAATATTATTAAGTAAAAACATGAAACTCAAATTGTTGCAGAAATTCGTTTAGGGAGCAGTACTTTAAAACTCCTAGACAGCCGCTCATCTCCAGGTTAAACAGTAAAGAGTCCAGCACAAGCATAGAGATATTAACAATTAATCACCACAGAGCACTTCATCAACCTTCATCAAGCACAAGCAGTTAACTGATCACCAAGTGCTGACTCCTATATCCCAGAGGCTCAAATCCACATGGCCTACTTTGTACTATCTAACAACTCAGCTAGTTGATCTATCGTACCTTTGTGACAGACCGGACTGCTGATTCATAATAACAGAATGTGACACTTTGGTTCATACTTGGTTTAGCGTTGATGACCACCTTCTCCCCAGAATGGGATGTTTGGTAGCGGCTGTTGTTGGCCATGTCCTCGCTGGATCCAAACTCTAGCACTTCCACGAAGCTCAAAGGCACGCTCCACTTTAGAAGGAACTTCTGATCGAGTGGCGCATTGCCGCTGCCACTCCCACCGCCATCCTGACACCTGGACAGAGCAGAAAGAGATTGTGGTCATGTGGCAGAAATGCCAGAAATTGTCGTGAATGAAGAAAAGGTGAAGGTAGAAAAGAGAAAAAATAACATTAGTGCAGTGGAGGAGACATATGTATGCCATGTTTGTCACTCATCTAGAATAACATTTTTTTTGTAAAAGTCAGCACTTGTTTCCCAGAGGGAGTATGTGGCGACCAACATGTTGAAACCCAGGAAAGAGGCTCTACATCACTCTTGGCTAAATAGCAAGCCAACGTGGGTACATAATGGGACCAAACCTACAGACTCAGAGTGGAAAAAGGAAACCCAAAGACACCAGATACGTACAGTGCTTACCATCTTTCACTACACAAGAGAAATCCTAGTTACCTAACAAGAGAAGGTGCGTATTAAGGGATAGATTAAAAACAAGTCTGGTTCGCATTCCCCTCACCGGATATTGGGCGTGGCACACATGAGAACATCATTGAGCAGGAAGAGGCGTCGTTCCTTGGTTTTGATTATTTCACCACGCTCATTGTAGACCGTCTCCACCATGTCGTCCGAGCGGATCAGGTAGCGGCTGCCATTACTCAGAAGCTTATGGATAGGGATGATAAGGCAAAGTGATACTATGTTAACACAGAGTAGGTACTTGGCTAGCAACACTGAGCTCCGAGAAGGAATGTAAACCATACAGACACCCAAGAGCATCCACGTCAATCACAAGACTTTGTTGATTTACACAAGAAAACAATCCTGATGCATTTCAGTCAATGTTTTTTAAACTCTGGATATCAAGGGTGTCCTGGAGCATGTAACTTCCAAAATTTAGTCAGGCCGGAAACCTTTGTCACATGTGATCTCACTCTTTCTTCCCCCATGTTTCCTGTCATTCTCTACTGTGAAACCAACCACTTTGGGTATCATATAATAAATGGCCATCGACAGTGATAACAGCAATTAAAGGCCACAAGGAACAAAAGTCATCTGCCCCATCCATGTAGGCAATCCTGAAAACACATGCTTACTTCTCGGAGCTGCGCAGATGCCCGAGTGGGTGGCTGACAAATAATTAGGGGAAAGCTGGTATTGAGTGCTTTTGTGCAAAGCCATGCACTAAAAATATGCTATTCAGACAGAGAATACTTGAGAAAATGTGGAGCTCAAGTGCGTGATGGCCGCCCACAATGGGACAGAGAGAAATGCCACAGCATATGCTAAAAGAATCAAACATCAGCCAACAATTTTCACACTGGCTGAGCAATGAGTGCATCATCATCTCTAACCACTCTCACAATCAGCATATAACCACATTCAAGTCACAGCTTCATACTGTATGATTCAAACTACAAACATGCATGACAGGGACCACACACTGAGTAGTGGGCAGACCTTGTTGAGGTAGCGTTCGTTCATGGCCTTTGCAATGTGACGGATCTCGCAGCGCTGGTCGGCTTCCCTCTTCTTTTCATTGAGCTTCTCTGCCAATGTCTCCAGTTCAGTCAGGGCCATCTGCAGGGGCAGACGGTCCGCATGACCCACTGGTGTGTTCTTCAGCATGTCCTGATGAGATGAACAGAGAAGTCATACATTAGTCATTTGTTGATTATCCACACTGACCATAGCTGTGGCTTCCATTCAATTAAATTAACACACTGAAGTCAAAAAGTCTCCATAAACTTCCATCCATAAACCATATACACAGCATACATGTACACACCATATGAATTTCTCTTTTTTTTCAGTCTCATAGGTCTCTGTAATATTTATAATTTCTCAGCCTGACTTCATTCTCACGCTAATAAGCAGATTTTTTTGCTAGCGTCAGAGTCCCTGAACCTGTCTCTTCAGGATCTTCCAATTACGGCAGATGCTCATGACTCTCACCCTGAGATTCTGGCGCTGAGATAGGCACAAAATGGTGGCAATTCTTCCCGAGTGTCCCAAATGGTCCACTGACCACGTTATGTGGATGTTACTGTGCCTGTTGCTTTTACATCTGGGATCCAAACATGGTCTCAAGTATGAAACATTCTGCATCCATCTAGCTTTTCATCCTCTCCTTGTGCTGAAGTGTTTGCATGTCTGGGAGAGCTGGCTGCAACCTCTCCAGAAGTGAAGTCAATGTGGTGTGAAGGCGCCGTCCCATGAGTAGCTGGGCAGGGCCATAGTCATTACTCAGAGGTGTGGCTCTGTATGCCAATAAGGCCCAACAGGGCCTTTTCAAGCAAGTTCTTAACAGTTTAGACAGCGTGCTCTGCCTTTGCGTTACTCTGAGGGTAAGCCGTGCAAACTCCTTCATTTCATTTCCACAGAACTGTGGGCCATTGTCACTTATGTATGACAGTGTGTCTTCAGATGAACAAATATATCTCTGGACTTTATTGGTCCGACGTGCGCTTCTACATATCTAGAGTAATAATCTACTACTAGCAAATAGGCACTGTCATCCATGTTTTTTATATCTATATAGCATACATTCTCATGACTGATGAGGTTTTAATAATAGAACAAATGCTGTCAATCAGCTGCTGTGAAACACATTTATACTTAAAAAAGAAAGCAACCCGGTGTCCTATATTTTTTCTGAGGTTTTCTGCAAGAGGCACAGGAAAAGTAAATATGCCAGGGCAGGATCAAAAGGGATCTGAGGAAACCATTTCCCCTTGGAGCATTTCCCTTGTCTCCCCTTGAAGTAAGCACTGTGAAAAACAAACTGCCTTGATTAATGTGTATAGCACTCCCTCTGCTGGTGAATATATATTTCACACTGTCTTCTGTTTACTGCAGTTTACTGATACCACGCTTAAAATAAGAATTCATCATACCTGGAGGAGCAAAATGAACTGTGGGAATCTCTGGATAGGTTTCATCATCAGACCATATAAAGTCATTCGGTCACAGCTGGTCTCCTGACGATGCTGTAGGTGAGAAGACAGGTTACTGAAGTGTAGTGAGGAACCAGTCTAAAGATTTTAAAAGGACACAAGTGAAAGTGGAATAGGAATAAAAAGCATAATAGCAGGGTACTGAGTTGTTTTTTAAAGGCTAATTCATGTACTTTTAAGTAGAATAATTTTTCATTTTTGTGAGGTAATGATTCTGCCTGGTAATGACCTCTCTTCTGAAGAACAGTAAGAATTTCACTTAATGAATGGTTAAAACGGTAACAGTAAATCCTGAAATGCACAACAATAAAACAATGTGACAAAAAAAATAACAAAAGAAAACATTAGTTCCCTATGCAAGAACAATATTCATGACACTATTACCACACTTGTCGTTCCAGTTTAAGTGTTAGTTTAACATACGCGGTTTTCTCAAACCTTGAGGAATTCCAGGAAGCCAGGTTTGGAGGCGCAAGTCTTCCTTACCACCGCCATTGCAGTGCTGAAGTTGTTCACATATTCGCTGTAGGCATCCAGCACCATCGACTTTGAGAACTGTTGAGAAACACAGATGTTTAAACACATTAACCACTTGCAGGAACTTATTGATCCTGTAACAGTTTTGTATTCAGAGGTTTATTCAGAGACTCATTTTAGTCAAATGTCCTTACACAAAAAGTGTAGAGATTTTAGTTTAAAGCAACTACAAAACATTTATTGTGTGTTGATTTCGGCGACCCCTGTAAGAGAGGCGGTGGTGTTTGCTTGAACACCCCTACCAAGTGTCTTAAAGGTCTTATTCTGGCTAGCAGGTGCATTCGTTTTCAAAATATGTGACCGAGAGATGCATCCTATTTTTAAAAATATTTTTACAGCCACAGCTTACCGATGCAACAAAGACATCCCCAATCATCTCCAGGCTGTCCCACTCAGCAACGCGGCTCGCCAGAGCGATCTGGAACAGGAAGTGGCACTGCAGGATCTCGCGCACACGATAGAAGGTCATCTTCAGTTTCCTGTCACTCAACAGCCTCGGCTCAATCTGGGACAGGGGCTTCTCATATTGCTGATAAAGCAGATAATGTGAACTTTAATAACAGACATTTCAAAGCGGATTTGGTAATCACTGCGGTCTCACTTGCATACCTCTAATATCCTTTTCAGTGCATCAAGATAGTTCTTCTCACTCTCCAGTATAGATCCCAATATACATCTTCTCACCAGCTGTAGAAGAAAAATATGACTGTTCTTCAGGCATTTGAATTTCTTTAACTGAAAATCACCACAGTAAAGAGTTACATAAATTGGGATGAAAGTTTGAGGGTAAGGTGATTCATTACCTGTTGCTGTGAAAGACCCTCTGGGGCTGGACACAGCACCGGCTCAACATTGAAACAGTCCACCTCAATGAAGAGTTCAGACTCCTCATCCTCAAAACAGGCTGACTTCCTCTCTGAAATAGTAAAAAGAGAGAGCGAGTAAAGCACCGAATGCAAAATATTTCAATGAAATTAACAAGCCATATGCTGAAGAGACAGAAAAATGCTTTTATGGCAAATCTATGTTGCCCTAAAATACTGAAACTTTCACATTAACAATGATTTAACACTAACAGAAGAGCTAATGGGGAAGCTAAAGGGATTGCTGTTTATGTAGAAAAATCACATACCGTGACAGAATGACTTGGTTTTGATGAAAGAGCGTCCTTTCTTTACTGCAGCTTTGGTTTTCTCAAGCCCATCTTTGGTCCCATCCTTAGCTGCCTTCACCAGCTTTTGCATCTTTGATGAGACAAAAAACACTACTAAAGCCGCGAAATTAGCAGAGTAATATATTCCACGGTCGAAAAATTTCAATCCAAGTTGAAGTTTAGTTTACATTGTCTACACCTATGGCTGAACAGTTACTGGACTAAGCCAAGCAGGACAGGAACAGTGTTAGAGTAGGGATGAAGATAAATGACAGATTGTGTAAAACAGATGCAACATATATTTTCTGTTACAATATGCAACAGTCTTTACTACCTTGAATGATAAAAAAAAATAAAACTCAATTGCTGATCAGTTTAGTGTAGAATTTAAAAACTGTGAATATATATTAATCATAATAAGACAGGTAAGTGCAGCAGACATAGAGGCAAATTAATTGTATGCAAACCCATCACCAGTACCACCACCACAAGTCATTCACATTGGAGCAGGATCAAGCTACCCAGTCATGAGAGACACCCAGAGTGGTTAGCTAGACTGAGAGTTAAGAGTTGGGACTACTTTGTCTAGCACAGACAGGCAAGGTGAGCCTCAGGTAGTTTACCTTCTGCTCGTGTTTCTGTTTTAACTGCTGCAGCTCTACCGTTCCCACTGTATTTGCCATTAGATCTTTCATCTTTTTCTCATAGTGTTCTTTCAAGCGTGTCAGATCTTGAGAGAGCTAAACAAAAGCAAAGCAGGCGTTACTGGTTATGGTTTTGTAATGACTTTACACCTTAGATTTACAGCAAACTCACTTTGATCTTGGTATGTGTGTTGCTGGACTGCTGACTCTGTCCTCTTCAAAAATTATATTTTTACCATTCACCATTTAAACTGAAATGCACTTTTCCAGAGGGTATGTCTCCTCTTAATCTGACGTTCATGGGCAGTGTTTGGGGCCAATGAAATACGGCACTTGCACAAATATTAGAAAATGAATTCTTAAGTTGCATCTCTAAGATCTGATTCAAATGAATTATTAAACTATAACAGTACCAATAGACTGTCTGGCTGAATTGTCTATAGCCACATTTTATAGCCTTTTGTTTATATTCGTTTGTTATTTTATTTTTCTGATCATTTCCTTCATTATGACAAATTTGACAATAGTTGCAAGCATTTACATGTATATGAAAATTACTTTTTATCCACTCAACACATAAAGGTACAAAATGCAGAATAAAAAAATAAATAAAATAGCTTTCAAAACATCGGGGTCCATTTTTTCACTCACTTATTTCAAATGCCATTGAAATTTGATTCAATTTCAAAAGACTACTGACCATGGTACACTGAAAACAAGGTTCTCAAAACCATAATTCAAAACATTAAAGAGTGCAGTTAGCTGACTGTAAATCAGAGTAATCTCTCTCAGGTCTGCAGAAGCAAATAAACAGTTGAGTCCACTTCAAATGCACATCAGGACTGTACATAATTAAAATACTGATCAAATAATTTGAAGAAAGGTTAAAAATAAGCACAATAAGATGATTTGTTTCAACCAAGAAATTTAAACTACAACTTCATATAAACAAATATATCCGATCTATAACTGGATATGTGGAGGGTAAAATGATTAGACACAAGCCCTCTTACTAATTACAAATTACTACAAAAAAAATGCAAATTACAAAAAAAAGGAATGCTGCTTCATCAGCTGCTGTCATTGCATTACTTCCGCCCACCATCAGATGTAGCGTGATACTGAGACGAGAGTTGTTTTTTGGATGTATTGCTGACAAAGAAATGGGAGGGTGATTGTAATACATACATGGGTTTTCCTCTGGGGTGGCTTTCCTCTCATGAAGGCATGGGGCAGGCCATTCTCAGGGCGACCTTCCCCATCACTGGCCTCGTCATAGCTTTCAAACTCGCTAGAGCTCCAGCCGTTGTCAAGGGAGCTGTTGCAGCCACCCTCCTCGCCAAGTTCCACGTCATCATAGATCATCTCATCTGGATCTATATGAGAAAAACAGGACAGACAAAGAAATGTAATCAGAAATACTATAGTTTAGAAAATGACACAGAACAATTTGTAGGGTTCTTCAATCAAAGGTTTGTCACATAAACTTGTATGTTGTTTTTGCAGATAAACCCAATATAGTGCACTTAAATAGAATAGCCTCGAAATATTTACTGTCTTTGTAAAGTTTATACTGCTGAGAACAAAAGTGTGCTAATATCATTATGTGATCATGTTAACACACAACACAATGAGCGGTAAAAGCTACTTCACTGAAATCATAAGCTACACAAAAGTAAATATTATACTATACTATAATATCAGAACATTCAACATTAGAATCATATTTTCATGACACTGCCTTAACGAATAAATCAAATATCACAGTTTTTGACAAAAGAAATTAGGATATTAAAAGTGAAAGTGAGCAGTGCTGACGGGCTAATAGCTACAGACAGGAGTTAAACTACTACGTTTGTGAAATGCAGGAATGAAAAATTAATTTCACAAACCTGTGTTGGAGTCAGAGTTCTCTCTGGGCACGTCATCGTAAATCACCTCATCTGGATCTGATGCATACAAAGAAGCGCTTACAATAACTAATGTAAGATTTCTCACATAACATAGCTAAGAAGTTCACTCCAGAAACAGGATGCAATGTAGAAGGGTCTGCTTCCTCAAAACAACAGGGAAGGAAGTGTCTAGGAATTCAGTGGTGTCAAAAAGAAAGAAGAGACCAGGTTGAAACTTTGTATATGGCTGGTTATGTTTTCTCTGGTCCCACTTAGTTGATAAAGTAATAACTTTGGGAGCAGTTTTCCCCTGGTTCGGTTTCTTTTCACACAGAGAAGAATTCAAGCAAACCAAGTGCATCACTACAAACCATGTGGAAACGTTCACTCCACTTATTGGTCAGATGTGTCTGGGTAGGAGGCAAGAAAGTAAATACAGCAATAAGGCCCTATGTTCTATACTAGTGAATATGTACTATGACCAAGCTAGCCGTCTCTTGGATCTCCATGGTTCATTTGAACAATTTTCCAGACATTGCTTTGGACTGATGTTGCTTGCTGAGATTTCACTCTGCTCTGCCTGTGTCTTTTAGAAGCTGTGCTTTCAGAAGATTCTGTCGTAAGGATGATTTTTATCTTTTATTCACAAGGTGTACCCCTTTCTGTTTTTTGAGAAGTCTATCTCATCTGAGTTTTGACTCAACGCAGTGACACAAACTACAGTCAGGAGTACCAGATCAACAGCGTGTAGGGGAAATGAATCAGCTGATTAACTGGCAACAGCAGAGGCAAAGACGTTACCAACTGACTTTCAGGCTGATTCATTTTGAAAGAGCAATGGGCATTAGGGAAGCTCCAACTTGACTGACTTCATCGCTCTCTTTGACCAATGGTTTAACTTTATCACTCAGTGACAGAAAGACTCTGTCAGTGACAGAGTCAGGGACTCAGTGAGACTTTGGCATTCATAGGGATGGCCTCGCCATTGCTGCGGTCCAGCCCAGAAAAAAAGATTATAGCACACTGAAGTCATGCACTGTGTGCAGAGGCAAGTACAGAGAACTGAAACAACAGCAGTATTCTTTCCATGGAAGTTATACATGCATCTCTACTAAATTTGCAATGGTTGTTAATATCATTCCTTACTTTCCATCCATGCAGTGTTGGCAGGATCGGATGCCCATTTAGCCAAAGCATCCTCTTCTCTAATAGCTGGATACTCTTCGCTGAAAACACTTGAGAAAAAATGCAAAGAAAAAAAATCATAACTCTATAAACAAATATATAATATATATAATAATCTATAACAATTTTCATTGTCAGGATAACATAAAAAACAAGAAATTATTTTTCTGTATTAATACAGCAATATATTAATCTGCCAATTACCACTTAAATTAGGGTAGCAGTCATTTATAATAAAATGACATGGGTCATTAATAATTACTTAAAAAGTAACTAAAGTAGGGAATATAAATTGCATCCCTATCTTAAGATATAGCCCTAAATGTACTAAATGACTGGTATAGACATGCTCTAGTATAGTATGCCACATACCTGTCAACAGAGGTGTTGCCCGTCCCAACCACAGTGACTGAAGGAGGAAAGGGAGAAAACATTACAAAGAAAATACATTACAATACATCACATTACTGTTTTTAGGTCCAACAGTTCTTGTGATATTTCTAAAGTATTTTTTAGAAAAACATATATCATCAATAAAGTTGTTTCAGAAATCAGCACACTGCATGTCAAGCATGACCTCCCAATTCCAAGATAAGAAACGGTTGCAACTTTTTTTCATATGCCACCAGGTGTCACTGAGGGGTCTATGCCTCATAGACTCTCTAGTCCAACCTTAGTCAAGATGATACTTTCTTATAAATGTGCTTCCATAAATTTCACTTGACACGTGTACCTAATTAAAACTCTAAAATAAGATAAACCCTCTGTTTTGCTAGGAACATGTCATGGCAAACGTGATAACTGTAGCAAAATGTCCTTGATTTGTTTATCATGGTCAGAACTCTCAGATAACAACACTGCAAAAGTGGATCATTTTGGAAAGTCACTGTGTGGACTATGTAGAAACTCTTTTACTAAAACATCTGAGTATTTCAATCTGGTGTGACCTTGGTTAAGGTAATTACAGTGTAATCAGACTTCTCAGTTTGCCAGGCCACAGGCTTGGACTCAGCTACTGCTACATTTTAGTGAAACCGGAAAATCCTCACAGCCAACACAGATCTTTGGGAGGGCTAAATTTAGTCCCTACTTCCTTGTGGCAAGGCTTTAGGAAAAACAAGGGAAAGAAGAAAGGACAGCATTCACGTG
Source organism: Echiichthys vipera (assembly GCF_963691815.1). NCBI lineage: Eukaryota > Metazoa > Chordata > Actinopteri > Perciformes > Trachinidae > Echiichthys > Echiichthys vipera. The sequence continues at coordinate 18,259,064 of NC_139837.1, forward strand.
TCATAGCCTTGTAACTCTAGGTTTGAGCACAGTAAGAAATGTTCTGTTGTTTTGAATGTTTTAAATAAACATCGGTCTAGATCTAATCTACCTCGTTATTATTTTATTAATAATAATAATTGTGTGCATGTGTTTTCAAAATTTCCCTTCTGCAGGCTCTACTTTACCATCCTCATCCATGGAGAGGTGTCGAATAATGACGGGTGTGGTGTAAGTTGGTGTGATAAGTGGTACGCCAGAGGGGGTTGCATAGCCACAGGGAACTGGGACTGAGTATCCTGAAGTGATGCCAACGGGGCTGGTGTGGATATCCTGGGATTCTCCCTCCTGTTCCTTTGGCTCAATTGGTGAGGAGGCAGAAGAGGAGGGCCCATGCTGCTGCTCAAGCTGCTGCAGTTGGAGAGGAGTGATGTCAATCACAGAGTAGGGGTTGACTTTGCCCTTGGAGCAGGTCCTGGGGACAGCCTGTGGAGTGTGAGGGTCATTGATGGATTCATCCTGGCCCTCCCTGCCTGTTGAAGGAAAGATGATGGATCATAAGATTTTGAAATACATAATACAGGAATACATGATCAGCTTATTTGTAATTATACAATAATTAATAAACTTATTTGACAACTCTATGGGATGGTGTGTAAAAATCATCATTGTGTGATAGACACAATGATGTAATAATTTTCCTAATGAGAGAGGAACCACTTTCGTTATGTTGTTGAGAGTTGTAGTTTGGAAAATGGCCAACCAACTATATCATTATGGTTAGACGGAATGTGAACCAGAACTGTGGCATCATCATTACTTCCTTGACCAACTGACGTAAACAGCTATGGAGTTCTACCGAAGCAATATTTGTTGCTGCCAAAATTAGTCAAAAGAATAATGACTTACAATGTATACGCCATTTTAATACATGGTATTATTATTATTATTATTATTCATTTACATTTTTGATGACTGAGCATAGGCTTTAAGTGTGTACCAATACATTAATCTGGATCAATATATCAATTGAATGATCAATGACCAAATTTCATTGATGCAAAGTGAAAATACTTATACATATCGTCATCTTTAAGATGCTCCTTTATTTTGATTTTACCACTTTGTATTTATTATTTCTATTACAAAAGAATAGATGTTTTTTTATTTAAACGTCTGAATGAGCTTGGTAACAAAAAGTCCAAAAAATTAATCTAATATCGTATCTTGATAAAGCTTGCATTGCTGTCATTTTCATCTACTTCCATACAACAATAAATGCTCTGCTTCTCAAGATGATTTTGTTCACTTTAATACAACTTCTATACAACTTTACTCTACTGAACTCAGCCAATGGAGGTTTTTCCTGATATAAATACAAATTTGTTCAAATCCTGCATGCTATATTAGGTTAAAAGCTGAAGGGGTAGTGCAGTGTTGACACAATTTCTCCTACAATACTGCAGAATGAAGGAGTTCATGAGAATAAGTAACATTACTAGCCCTGCCTGCTGCTGCTGTCACAGCTTTCAGTGATAAAAGCCAGACAACCTCCAGGACCAGGCAGCCAGAGATACAAGGTGATATGAAAGAGACAGACTGCCCCACTTTAGCCAGAGCTGAGTAACCAGATAATATACACAAACATGACAGGAGAATGTAGAGAATTTCTGATTATCAGACATATTCAAAGCATTATTTACAGCCAACTAATTATCGAACACAACTGTAGCACGGAGGGACATCTGCTCTGAGGAGAGGTTAAACTGGGCTCAAATAAGAAGATATAGACCTTTGTAATACTTCTTCCCCTAGAGCCAACAATAAAATGTCAACACTTTGCAAACCTGTTTCTGCATCATCACCATCAAGAGGGGGTGGAGGTGGTGGTAAATCTGCCTCTGTGTCATCAATCCCATGAGCAGCAGATGTCCCCTCTCCTTCTGCTGTTGCTCCACCTGCTGTGGAGGATCTCCTTGTGGCAACTGTTGTGTCTGCTGATGATGGAGCGGTGTCAGATGTGATGGAAGGTGCGGGGAGGTCAGGGCAGGGGAGATGGCTTTCAGGGTGACTGGCCAGCGTTGTGTCTTGACTCTGATCCTTGTTGCTGGGGGCTAGAGGAGTTGGAGGTGCAGGGGATGGGCGGTCAGCCTCAGGGATATCATCATCACTGTCATCAAAGTCGAAGGCTTCCCCCTCATCTTCATCGGCAAAGGGGCCGTTGTCTGCCAACACTGAAAACAGAGTTATGGTTCAGAGAGATACAGTACTGGATTACATTGCTGATCCAGAGAATATCAGATAAAAGAGTCAGGTGGTCTGATGATATTCAATCTACGAAGAATGGTCATATACTGTAGTTCCCAGTGAGGTTTTTGCTTGAAATGCCCACCCCTAATACCATTAGATGATAAAGAGTTGGGAAACTTTCGACTGAGATAACTTTCCCTTTAATATATCTGGTTATATGATGACATTGGAGGCAATATTGCAATTTTACAAAGTATTTAATTCACTGGATTGGTAAAAACAGCTATTACAATACAGTCATTCCATTCATAAACTGTATCTCAAATTAATTCCCAGAAAATTCACAATACTGAGCTAGAATACCATCACAACTTAGCATGAGAAGATTTATATTACTGCTCTATTACTCCAAACTTTGGTGTGTTCAGGGAATCAAACCAGTGACCCTCTGGGTCCAAAGCTAGTTACCCATAGAATGAGCTTTTCTTTTTCACCCAACCCAATTGGATAAGAGTGTGGTTACAGCAGTACCAACAGGCAGCACTTGTCTTTGGGCAAATATGTGTAAATATATATGTTGTGAGCTGTTTATCTGCTGCAACAGTCAAGTTGATAAAGCCTACCGTTGTATGTATATATATATATATATATATATATATATATATATATATATATATATATATGTGTGTGTGTGTGTGTGTGTGTGTGTGTGTGTGTATGTGTATAAAAATACCATACAGATTATCTTGGGATGACAGGCAGGGTCACCATACCACACTGCATGCTTTTCAGAATTTGGCTGAACTCAAGTTAAATTTAACTAGAATTTAACAAAATAATCACATTGTTTCACTCAGACTCCCTGAGAGACTGCCTGCAGATGCACTCTGGGTGGCAGTTTTAGTCCTTGGGTTGTTAAAGTTAAAAGACTGAGCCATATACAGTCGTATAATTAAGGGTGGGGTCTACTATACCGGCATGTTTTCTTACAGACTTTTTTTACATCAAGGCTTTTCACCAAAAGAACACATCAGCTGCTCTACTTTATAGCAAAAACAAACTAGGGCAGCGAGCTACAAGATATAGTTAGTGTTCAAAAGGCGTCACATTCACATCAGAGCACTGACTTGGCAGCAGACAGGAAGGGAACAACAAATGTCTTTCCAGTTTCCACACTGCAATTAGGCTAGCAGGAAAGAGAGCTGATACTCCCCTCAGTGAGTAGTACAGTCTGAGTATTGCATTATTTCTGATCTGTCGAATAGTGTGAGCCTGAGTCAGTGAAGCTTAGTAAAGAGCAAGTAAAAGGATTAGTAATGCAAAGGCTCCACTTTCATGTGATGGCTTCATGTTTTGGCCCCAAGAGCTGAGTGTGTAAAGACAGTATTTTAGGATTCGTTCAGTGGTGCAGTGGAAAAAAAGAAAAGAGAGAGCATCCAAAATGTTCAACCTGAATTCAATGTTGTGGAACAAATTAGGTAATTATTTAAGCAGGGTTCACAGAAGGACAAAATGAGTCACAACCACAGAGCCTGAATGGAAGGAACTCCGAATTCCATCGATCAACTCTTCAGCTCTAAAGTGTTGCTCATTTTCCTGTAGAGAGCCAACATTTAAGGTCTCCTTAACATTTTTGAATGTTACTTTCTGGTCACAGTTTGACTCGCATGCATACCGCAGAATCTCTGTGAGCACTTTCCTCAGTTCTCACAGCTTGATTGTATTGACTCACAGTGTAAAAGTCCTACTCTCATATCCTGTGTTCCCAAAGAAAACAGAAAAGTCCATGTTTGTGCAGGTTGTTTCCACGACAATCGGATCTCCTGTGCATGTGAAGTCATACAGCCGAAATAGCTCAGTTGGGAGAGCGTTAGACTGAAGATCTAAAGGTCCCTGGTTCGATCCCGGGTTTCGGCATTTTGACCTCTTCCGCGAGCCACTTCTTAGTTGCAGATTGAGTAAAGCGTCAGTGTGAATCTTCCAGAAAGCTTTCCTAAAACAGATATCAATAGTCAATCATTTCCAATATCCTTCCTGCCAGACCCAGACAACTTAACATGTATTTGGCGATTTTAAGTTCAGCTGATAAGGTAATTCTTAACACACGGTTACCATCAAAAGAACCACGTTCACTGTTGCAACATGCTTTGTTTTGCCTCCAGGCCTGAGCGGTCCACTGAAAGTGACCAAGTAAATCTTAACTCAAAGAAACAGTCCCTGTAGCAATGCCAGACACTTTGAAGTCCCTCACAGCAACGCACACAGCTCTAAATCACTAGTACGATTCCCTCAGGCTTTGACAGGTAGTTGTTCCACCCTGTAGTCAGTGTGTGAAGGAACGGGCTGTGACTAATGCTCCAGGTCAACATTGCGACCCTATGTCCATCTGCACCCATGACTAACGCTGCATGAATAGAGGGGTGCAAAGAGCAAACCTGGAAACAGAGATGCTATCTGTCTTTTTCCATCTGTGTAATAATGAATGTTGTCGCACACTAGGCACAACTAGCTGGCTAACAGTCAATGGTACTCCAAGACTACATTCATATGTCAATAATTGCCCCAATATGCACTCAGATCCTCTCTCTGTGGTGTCAATGTGATACACTTGACTTTGCCAGAATAGAACAGGACCTGATTTGATTGGATTTGGCCAGATGACGAGTCACAACTGGCCATTCAATAGTACATCTGCAGCTATGCATGTCTGCAGATTAATTATAGAGACTGTGCTGGATGTTGACCTTACAGTGAAAGTACACATCTGTACACACACACAAACGCACACACGCACAAGCGAACGCGAACGCTGAGGAACCCATTGTCAATTCATAATTACAATATGGATTTTGTTCTGTGGGCCTATCTCCACTCCGCCACATAATGGTCTGCTCTAATGAGTCACCGGGTTACGATCTGCTCCAGCATCGCCCTGGCAACAAAGCAAGTGAGTGGCCAGCTGGAGACGAAGCATTTCTCTAGCCTGTGTCTATCCCCGGAGGCTGTGTGTGTGTGTGTGTGTGTGTGTGTGTGTGTGTGTGTGTGTGTGTGTGTGTGTGTGTGTGTGTGTGTGTGTGTGTGTGTGTGTGTGTCTATCCATGCTGCTGCAGCAGTATTCAGCCTAATACTGAGGCACATTGTCTGGTATTCACAGCAGCACAGCACATTTTACCCTCCTTACTCCCACTTTTCCTCTGCCCACACGCTCCATAGCGGTGGAGAAGCAGAGGAGAGGAATCTCTGTTGTTTACTCATACTGTCCAGCTTCACCAGCCCTTCCAGGAAGTGATGTTACCATATGTTGACCTACACAAGTAACAGGTGATACTACTGGTTTAACACTGTAATCTTTCCATTTCCGCCAATAACATCTCAAAATCTTTGTTCTCTGTTGATGTTTTAATGTCAACTGTGAACTGTGTAAAGTTTCAACCTAGGGCTGCAACTGAACAGTTTTCTTTCTGTGTTGCCTAATCTGAAGATTATTTTCTCATTTAAATCAGATTTTAGAAACATCTAGCAATATCTCCTAAAGTCTTAGGTCAATGAATTTGCTCTGTATTATGTCACTATTAACTATCCCAAATCTTGGAACTCCAAATAAGTGGCCCGTACGGGGATCGAACCCGCGACCTTGGCGTTATTAGCACCACGCTCTAACCAACTGAGCTAACCGGCCCATTTATATATAACTTTGTCTACTAAGTTTTTTAATCTTGCTCTGTGAATTCAAGGACAAAGGGAATTTTATGTGCGAGTGACAGAGATTTGTTGACTTTACTTTCAGGAGGCGGGGGAGGAAAGTCTTCCACGTCCATGCTTGCTGCTCTTCTCCTTCACAAGCTCATTAGACAGCAGCATGAGGGGGAGCGACTACGCCGACACACATTCCTACAGGAAAAAGACAAACATCATATAATGGCAAAATAGGCGGGGTGATACACATAGCATTTCCAAATGAATTTAGCAGTGAGGAGGTTTCCATACATCGGCAGTTAGGCACTTGAGCCAGTCAGTCTCCAAAGGCGTAACCACACTCGTTATTCCATGTTATTCAATCACAGCAGCACTTTGTCAGCAGAGGGGCATGGCTGTGTTGTGGTCACAGTCTGGTACCTTTTGTGTCAATGTCAGAATCCCGACCAAAGCTAATTCAGACAAATGAACAAGTGAATGAAAACAAAAGAAGCTCTTATAGTGCTCCTGGGGACTGTTGACTCTACCACATGTTGAAGTGTGCACAACATTCTCATATGCTAATAGGGTGGTTGTAATGTCATGGTTATAAACGGGCTTGGCCACAGTTGTAATTGATAGGCTATACCCTGTGGAGAAACCATTATGAAAAGAAGGAGAGTGGAGATGTCTGTAGCTAAAACATTATTCAAAGCAGGTTCACATTCGGGATTTGACTATTGTTTATTGTGGGTTTCCAGTCACTAATTGATTGAAAGAAGTGAGTCAATAGTAAACATGATGCATCCCTTCATTAGTTTACTCAGCTGTGGCCTACAAAATGAGCAAATTTACTAGAGGTCTTAAACCAACTGCTTTCCCAACAGAAGTAACATTGGCACACATTCTCAAGAGAGATCAAATACAATCAAATGTAGGTCAGACAACTGAACACAGCGAAAGGCAACGACTACTTCTGCCACTTAGAAGCATTTTTGTTCAAGCCCAGGAAAAAAAAATATTCTCATGCTTGATTATCCAAAAGTTTACATTATGCCACAGGCTGTGAAAAATATGATAAATTCATCCACAACCCAGGAACATTACTGTGTCAATAGGGTTCCCCACGTGGCAAATAATATTATACTAAATGACTCGACTCTTGATATCACCTGAGAAAAAATCAACTACAATGTATGCGCATTAAAGGTGCAGAGGTCAATGTGATGTTTTGACTAAGTAGCAACCACACATTTTGGCCCGGGGAAATGTCGAAGTGTCATTAGCATGCTGAGGCAGGAGAGACCTTTGGACCTGCATGGGCACGAGAGACATTGCATTCCTCAGCAGCAGAGCCCTTGTTTGCTGATGTACAACTCGCATCCAGAGGTGACAGTTTCTGTCAAAGGCTTCCTCTAGAAAAAAAAAGTTAAGATGACATCATGTAGGCACATGAAGCGGCTATTGTTGTGGTATGTATGCCCAGTATTCTATACATGCTCTCTCTATTGGTTCAATACAAGCCACACCACAGGTTTACAACAGTTTTTGACTAAGACAAACCTTCACCACAGTGTTGCAGCGAACGAGATCCAAAGGACAACTCATTCTGAGTCTCAAAGCTTGTTTTGTCTACAAATAATGTGAAATCCTCTGCTTCTTTGTCCTCCACCCCATACGCAGGGCACAGAGCCAGAACAGTGGATGCGAACACACAGGGCCAGTGTCTGCTGAATAACAGCGTGGCTGACAGATAATACTAGCGCTAACGGAGGCAGGTAGAGTATGCATAGCCTTAGGAGAAATATCCTACACAATAGAGAAGAATCCAAAGAGAGAAGTAGGAACAACTACAATGTAATATAGTATGACTGACGAGGAGGCCCTCCTTAGGGTTATACAGTCTGAGAAAAGTGATGTATGAGTATTAAACAGGTTGTAAATTGACCGACACATTTTGCAGTAACAACTAACAGCCTAGCCCCAACAGAAGGTTTGAAGGGTGACTCATCTCTCCCTTCAAATGTATTCCAACTTTAGGATAGCAGGAACAGGAAGGAAGGGAGGGGAGTAAAAGTTAAAGATGCAGGTGTGCTCTTCTTGATGCAGAGGAACAGAAGAAAGAAATCAAATTGTGTGGAAAAAGTTGAACAAATATTATTTTTAATTGAAACATTACTTTATTTAAATTTGTTATATGCATTTAGACAACATGATGCACTTCAACTTATCATCTTATAGAAGAGCTGGGTCTGTGTTTGATTGCCTTGTTGCACATTAAAGATGTACTCTGTAAAATGTTCATCTATTTAATTGTCTTTTAAGTTAGTATCTATCAGAGAGTGAGTTGAAACGACGGTGACTGATCATATGACCCACAAATAAAAGCATGTCTACTTGGCTTTTTGCTGAGTATTCCAATATCTGTGTCTGTGGCGACATTCGCAGGCTAAATGTAAATGTTAGTGACGCTGCCAACAGAGGTTGGTCTGTTGGCCCAGATTGTTATTAACGGTTATGCTGTGTTCACTTCCGAATCGGGAATCTTCCAACTTCTGAGTCAGGCTTGTAGTAAGGACAGATGTATAACAGGAACATGTGTGTGTGTGTGTGTGTGTGTGTGTGTGTGTGTGTGTGTGTGTGTGTGTGTGTGTGTGTGTGTGTGTGTGTGTGTGTGTGTGTGTGTGTGTGTGTGTGTGTGTGTGTGTGTGTGTGTGTGTGTGTGTGTGTATGTGTGTGTGTGTGTGTGTGTGTGTGTGTGTGTGTGTATGGATTTAAGAGGGTAACGGAGGGAACGGACTGGTAGTAGAGAGGTGAATGTGTTTCAATAAAGTTTACAAAAAAGCAAACAAAAATAGTGACAAGATGAAGGGGTCTAAAAGAACAGGTTCGCCTGCAATTCGTCGTACTGCCAAAGCGTCTGCTAGGAACAATGCATCTCAATTCTTATGGAGTATAGCTTTAAATCGAGAAGCAAACACAGCCTTTCTCACTCCTGTTTTAACACTAGTCTGCAGAATCCTCCAATCCTCTCCTATAATTACTCTTACTGCTTTACGTCTTTTGACATGCTTCTTGAAGGCATCTTTACGCACCTTTCCACAAATTACATCCTGCATGGCCTGTGGTGTGCTGTGACTTCAGAGACACCTGGCTCACCCCACGGAGATGGCTTCACAAAAGCCGCTACATCTGTAGCATCTGTCAGAAACCTTTCTAAACTGCAGCATTGTAAACACTAACACAATTATGCTGTGCAACAAAAACAGGCAGATGAATAGGTAGAGCCTATGAAATCTTTCAGAGCAGGTAAGCAAATACTCGCCATAAGTTATCTATAAATCTGATAGTGTGCTAAGGTAGGCTAAGGTACTGTATTACAGTCTAATCGGAAAGCAATGATTGAGGACAGAGCAGAAGACACCAGAGAGGTAAAATCAGCCGTATAGTTGATGACAGACTCAGCTGAGCATGTCATTACACGCTGGGAAGGCTCACTTGTGCTCTGCAGACGGGAAAACAGTTGTTTTTCCTGCTGGTGTAAGACAGACAATTTGCTCATCTGTATATTTCTAATAATCTATAAGAACAGACAAAGACAAGGATCAAAAATATGTTGCCATTATGTACCATATTGTCAACACAGGATAAATAGCCACCAATGTCCAGTCATTTGACAGCTGTAGGGATGTCCCTAACATGATTTACTCGAGAAAAGTTTTTAGGCCTGGTGTCTCTTCTATAAAGCTATAACACAGGTTTCACATTGCCCTACATTAACTCACTGCTAAAAGCCAAACTGTAATTCAAAAAATATGACTACGTTGTCTTAGTTTACAAACAAACCGACACACTGTAACAGTAAATTTAAATAATAATAATAATAATACACAGACGCTTAGACACGGTGGGCCACCAAGATTGCAAAAATACAGGAGTTCTCTATTTTAAAATGAGACTACTGTGCATTATCCCTAAATTAACTACATTTCACATTTCTGAAAGGCTGAAAGTCATAAACAAAGCCTGGAAGGGTGGGGGGGGGGGGGGGTGAGGAAGTGAGGCTTGTAGTCTGCCGTGAGTGTCTGTCTGGCTTTGCAGCTCTTTGGCTGAATGTTTCGTTGAGCAGTGTGCCCCAATCTTCTCCTTCTGCCAGGATTACAGTAATCAGGCCTCGACCGAAAAACAGCACATCTCAGGCCTACACAAAGAGCGGACGGACAGGCTCTACAAAAGTACTGTAATGTATTTAAGGGGAAGTTCAGGGGAGGACAGGATTGTACCCCGCAGCATACTAAAAAGCACAAAAACGTAATTCTTCTGAGCCAGCCAGTACTAAAGAGTTAAAAAAATAATATGGCCTTGTGTAGGTTTATAGTTTATGCATCATATAAATGAAGACTAGCGGTTTTATTATTACTTCATTGTATATTGTATATTGCTAATTCTGTATTGTGGTTATCACAACATACTTAGCTGAGCTGACAACGTAGCTAACCAGCCTTAATAACTCACTGCTCTCGTTTCCTTGAATTGTAAACAACATGACGGTGACAATCTGATGTACATCCATTGGTTGTCTGATGTGCCTGGTAGAGCAGCCTGTTCCCTGAAGTCTCAAATCAAAAGCTCTTGCAAACCTCACAGTATCCCAGTATCTGGGCCAACCAGCTTTGACAACACACCACAAATCCCCACCCTTCCACCCTGACCTCAAAGGGGTGGGATTACAAACAGGCATAAGATAGCTGACTTTCAAAAGTGAGAATCTTGACTGCTGTCAAGTCGAAACTTTTAGATCCGCAAGGGACAAATGATTGGAAGCATATTTATAGGCACAAACATCAAAATAAATCACAACTAAGCAATGTTGCTAATAATTACATCTCCTGTTTTTTCGTAGCACCAAAAGTCCTCCACTGACTGCACTGAACCAACACTGAACACAACCAGAAGATGAGGCTGGTATTACCCATCAGCTACCAGTTATTCATTATAGACCTAATGAGAACTGTTGTAGGGTATACACTTCAATAATCAGGCCTGTAGGGCTGCAGTATGTTATTTGATGTCATAGTTGTAAACTATTGGACATGTGGTGTGAGGGGTTGTCCGGATTCAGCCACAACCTCTGGAGCCATGTTTTTAACAGAATCTGATCAATGCTAAGCTACGTTATACACTTTATTGTTTGTGTTAATTTAATGCATTGTACTGTATTTTGTAATTGTGCTTTGGCAACACATTTCAGATGTCATACCAATAAAGCCTATAGAATTGAATTGAATAAAATTAAATTAGATTAAATTAAATTCAACTGAATTGACTCAATCCTAAATGGTGCCATCTCTCACATAACAGTAGTATAACAATAATAATGCATCACACATTATAGTAGCCCTGTTATATTTTTACATTACCACCGAGTTGATTGGTTTTTACATTCATTTTAACTTGAAGGCTGATTCTGGTTTCAATAAATTAAACAAAATAATGACAAAGACCCTCACAGCTTGGGAATCACTAGACAAAATGAAAGACGTGGATGTATAATATGAAACGTAGTGTTCATTTGAAAACAGAGGATGCCACAGTCTTGGCTGTCACTCCTTACTGGTCTCCACCCACCCAGTGAACCACACACCAAAGCTTTGAGAGTCCAACATGTCACCAGAGGAGCACAGTTAAGAGCGTGGTGCGATGTGGATAAGCGGCTGCTTCAAAGAGCTTTTGTTGACTGGTTGGATTCAAACTCTGAATGCATTTTAATATGAATAGAGCAACTCAGTCAGATTACAATAAATTACCACAGGAGCACTGCACTACTCTTGACTGTCACAGTACCAGTCATTGCACTGACTTCAAAGGAAGGAGACACTTTCTGATCCCAAGATTGCCACTGACAGCAACATTACTCATCCTTACTCATCACTGAGCAATTCATAGAGCATGCTACCAACATAAGCGTTTGGACGTCTATGATGTCTACCCAGAACAATAGAACTGCAGTGTTTCTCGCTTAATTCTGGCTTTAGTGACATGTCATAACCCTCACTAACCCTCCCCCCTCATTTCCTGTCTCTCTAAATGATAATGGACTTGCATTCATATAGTGCCTTTCTAGTCTTCTGCCCACTCAAAGCTCTTTTTACACTACATGCCATATTCGCCCAGTCACACATTCACTAATAGCAGTGGCTGCCATTCATGGTGCCAATCTATTAATCAGGATCTAATCTAGTCATTCATGCAAATTTTGCAGCAATTTGTGTTTCAGTATCCTGCCCAGGGACCCTTCAGCCCAGGGACGGATCGAAATTGCTGAGTAGTGGACGACACTGTCTACCTCCTAATAAGGGTAATAATGCCATAAAAAAAAGTTTGACAAACAGTATATATAAATATGATGCATACTAAAATGATCCATAATGCTCTAAATCTATGACACATGTTCCTAACTGCTTAACAAGTGTGCGGTATGTAAGCAATTTTACGCATCCACCTGCAGAGGAGCAGTAGCTTTTCTATCCCAGCTCGTGCTGAACTATGTTGCTAATCCATGTCTTATCTGTGGGACCTTAGTGGGGTGGTGGGTGGACAGTGAATCCATAACTGCCTTCCTAAAGAATGAATGGTATGCGCCTCTGCTCAACCACTGTGTACTGTAACACCCTGACCTTAGTCATGGCAAACAGAAGGCATTTCCATGAGCCGCTATTGGCAGGGTAAAGTTACTTTTTTGTACACAATTCCTGGTATTTCTCCACTGAACTGCATCTGTGTTTCCCGACATAAACAAAGACCGTAGAGGATATTGCATTTTGGCTGTATATGTACATGCCGACAACACTGACAAGATGTTAAAATAATGTCTTCCTAAGCATCTACGCTACATAACAGACACGGCAAATAACATTAACATTGATTGTCAACATCCATTTCCTCGAAACACCAACATTTTTTCTTTAGGGGTGTCAGAAAACATCCACTGTAAATGCAGCTGTGGTGTGATGAGGAGTGTCACACAGAACAGACTCTGTGTCTACATTACTTTTAATGCAGAAGGAAATTGCAATGATTATGAGCAAGTTAAAAAAAAAAAATCTGTGCTCCCTGGGCAGCCTTGGCTAGGTGTTATTAAAGCGAGGGGAGACATTAAGCATCTGTGTTTGCAGCCAGGCCATCCTGGTTATTTGCTTAACAAATTACTAGTGGAGATTGTTGTGTACATGCATGTGTTTGTGAGCATGTCAACTTTCACCCATACTGGCTGAGTAAACCGGACAAAACAAATGAAGATCAAATCACTGACTGTATTTACACCATTTTTCAGAGGCTTAGCCAAGCTTAATAGATTCCTGAAAGCACTTGCCTTTTGTTGTGGAGAAAGACAACTACTAAGAGAAACCATGGGAGAAACGGAATAATTAAATAATGGTTTTACTACCCGTTTAGTCAGATCTTCCAGTTGACTGAAGCTGTGCTGGGCTTTCACTGAGGAATGCTATGCATGACTACTTGAATTTGTAGTTGGGCTTACTGCTGCAGCTCAGGAAGACATTCTCATTTATTCATAATGGTAGGAAAGTATTAAACCCCACAGTTGTTCTATTTTATATAGATTTAGTATGGATTAAGTTATTCTTAACAAGAAAGCAAACGTGTTTTTCAGTTTAGTCTGGTCAGTTTTATAAAGGCGAAAGGCTATCTTCCACCGGCAAATGCATCTTCACTTTGCTTTAATCATTTTTATGTAATATTTAAGTTGTCCTTTTTATCCAGTGTACCTTGTATGTATGTTGAGGTGTTAATATCATGTTTTCTTTGCCATGATATTGTAAAGGATTGTTTTTTCAATTTAAAAAATGGCATCCTCGAAAAGGGACAATGTTTTCATAAAAGATGAGATTGAGTCACACGCATGCAACATGACACTCAAAACCTGAGGAAACAGGCTAGTATCCTGTAGAGATTTTTTTTTTTTACATTGAGATGATACATTTGCATTTCTTATAACAGCTAATGTCGAGATAAGGACGCAGTAATTCACTTAAATGCGTAGAAAAGCAGAGTGCCTGTCTTTGCTATAGCAGGTAACTTAGTTGACAGTGTTGGCAACTTGGCAAAGTTAGCTGCAGCGCCACGTTATAGCCATCTCCCAATGCACCGTTTTAATACCAAAAATACACTTAAGTCACTGAAATACACTAAAGAAACACTTAACATTACTTTTTTATCAAATATTTAGCCTCACGTCACTGCTTGTAAACAGTTTGCTAGCAAAGCAGACGGTGTAAGGGATATCTTAAACTTTGTCAGAAAGTTAGAAAGAATGTCTTTAACTCACCATTTTGTGACTTTTTTCCACAGAAAATAACCTGAAACCTTCGCAGGAGCACCGTGCAAGTGTTATACGTAATGCATTGCTAACTTCAACACAACTTAAAACACATCAAACACATCCAGCGTTCGCCCAGCGTCTTTCTTTTAACTTGACTCTCTTCGATGCAAACTGACTCCATCCATGAAAAAGCTTTACCTCCTTTCAGTAGCTGATTGGCCGACCAGTCGACAAGGGCCAGCCGTGATTGGCTGTACAGCACGTCAATCAAGATTCCCGACGTCTTCTCCGGTAGGATCGGCTCGGCTCGCAGAGAGGAGTCCCAAACTACCCACGTGATGTGTGAGGTGGCTTCAAAACAGCTGTCCGGAGGTGATGTTGGACACAAACTGCTGACTCTGTCTACTCTCTTACCCTTCAAAATGCTATTTGTTTCTATGTTCACCCAGAATATAATGCTCTTGAACACCTGATGAACTTTGTTATCCTGTATGCAAAATTCTCTATTCACACACAAACATTTTACATTTGCTCCTTTTCTCCTGCAAGTGAGCTCTTTGCTTAAATCTGATTTTGTTAAATAACAAAAAAAAATTATATCTTACTGAATCTTTATAAAGTTTTCCCCTGAAGTCCCTGTTTGAACTATCAATTATTTATTTTAATTATTATTTTTGTACTCTATTTTTGATTTGTTCATTACCTGTCACCAATGTACTGTTTATTGTAAACCCTGTAGTTTTGCTCAATAAAAAACATTAAAATAAATTAAATTAAATAAATGATGTTGAATAAACAATACAATTAAAAACAGATTATGTTGAACTGAGGTGTTGTATTGAGTGGCAAGCAATACACAAACATTTTTGCACAGTATCCCTTATAGCTGAAAGATAAAAAGAAAAAAGGTCATACATGGCTCAAAGAATTCTCTCAGTTTCATACTGAATGTCAGTTTTCAAACAAATTCAAGGACTTTTTTTTAACTCCAAGCTCTGCTCACAAACATAAATAGGCTGTCATACAAATTGAAAATAAACCAACCTTCAGCTCTGTAACATAAACCTAAATGGCTGTTTTATTTCAGGTACAATCAACTTTTCAAACTCATATGTCTGGTCGAATGGGAAACACTGCCACAACATACTGAAGAGAAAATTATTCCTATTCTGCCACCTACAGGCAGATGCTCAATTATTCAGCTTTTGTACACTCCAAGTATGAAAAAAATCAAGGGACACAATACTGTATCAAAACCAACATTTTATTGTTTTTTCAATTCAAACTCATATTAATTCATTTCCCAACACAAGCAGGTTAAACTTTTGATCTTACAGGGAATCCTCCACCCATCCCATACTGTTATTTCAATGTTGCCTGAACAAATGAAATGCAAAGTGAAAACTAACACTATCTGATATCAGCATTTTTTTAGTAACAATATAGTAAGCTCAGATGGAAATACTTTTAAAAGATATATAATATCTGCATCCAAAACAATCACTGAGATTGTTTTCTTGTAACACAAAAATACAAAAAGTGTAACTTCATCTCAGTCATCCCGATGCCGGTTTCGTGAGGCAGGTTACAGTTATGAGGCTAATGTTGACGAACCAGCTTTAAACTCAAAGTGTTACATCCTCAAGTGTTACATGTTAACACAAATAAATACTAATGGTAAAACATGTCTAGAGCCAATAAAAAAGACACATGAGCTGCAGTAGTAATGCTGTTACAGCGAGAACACTGAGAAAGTGTAATGGATCATCAAACAAAAACTTCTGATGCCAGACTTACAACAATGAACAAACCCAACACAGAAGGACGAGGCTTCCAGAACAATGAGGCCATTGTGTAAAAAACAAAACATTATTGAAATTGTAATGTTGCATAAGTATAAATAAAACATTATCTGACACATAAACAACAACCATGATCATCATGTTGCTTGGTTCATCTGTATCAACACTGTTTTAGTTTTGCCACATTGAATGTCCATTTTGGACAAAAGGGCCTTGATGAAGTTGACCAGTCCTGAGCTTTCTTCCACAAATAAAGAAGACTGTTTCAAAGGTATTTTCTTTCATGACCATCAGAAATAGTCCAATCCAAAAGCACCCGTGTGATTCATGAATGGACTGATCTTATTATCCACTTAGTATAAACTAGCTCCAATGACTGAGCTATGAGAAAACCTAATTCTTCAAACTTTAAATCAATTTTCCCTCCTACGCTGCCCAATCAGTGGTGAATGACTTCGTCCGTTGTAAAGGCACCACTGGAACTGTGTATGACAAAGGCCAAATCCTTGATGTGAATTGACAACTGGGCATTTTGATGATTACCGAGAAAGAGTAAAACTTCACCCGCCTCCTTCATATTCTGTCCCCACACAAAATGTTGTTAGACTGTTTTTACTCAAGAAATCAACTGTACTTGATGGGTAGACAAAGAAACAGAATATAGAGTGGTTTTCATTATTAAAATCCCTCACTCGTGTCTTTTCCTTACATCTTAGCTCATCCCACTGAGGATGTGAGGAAGCGGTATTATACTTCACCTCATTGGTTGAGACTTTCGCGTAAGATACACCTTTGTTTCTTTGCTCTAAGCTCCTCTAGAAGTCTCCTCTCTCTTTGCGTCTTCATGGTGCATTTGAGGGATTGGAAGATCCTCCATGATTGCGGAGGGGGAACGATTTACCGGTCACATGAGGAGAGAGGATGCGAGGAGGCATAACTTAACATAACCTGGAAAAGGCAGGAAGCACGGCAAGAATCATGCTTTTCTAATTCTTCAGTGCTTTAGACACCATACAACCCATGCCTCTGATGGAGCTGGAGCACACATGGGTGAACCACCACCTCACAGCGTGGATTCTGGACTACCTCACCAACTGACTACAGTATGTGAGGGTACTGGACTGTGAGTCTGTGGTTGTCTGTAGTGGTGGGGGTCCCTGCAGATTACAGTACTGGCTCCATTACGCTTTACTCTCTACACTGCAGCCTTTACACACAAAAATCTACCAAATGCCACCTGTAAAAGTTGTCTGAAAACTCAATCGTCTGAAAAGAACTGACCCAGGGCTTTATGGGCTGGTGCCAGAGGAACCACCTCCAGCTCTATGCAGCGAAAACCAAAGAGCTGATGGTGGATTTCTGCAGGTGAAAATACTCTCCTCCTTCACCAGTGAACATCCTGGGAATGGAAATAAAGACTGACGTAATATAATATTGCAAAATGTAAACTGTCAGATTATGGCAAGGGTCATGATTAACCTATTAGGAATAGCAATATTCACCATAGCACAAGGGTCTTGTGCGAAACAGGTTTTTATAATTGAATAAAACTTAGAAAACACCCATCTAAATACCATTCCTCTAAAATTTTCTTCAAAAATCCATTTAAAAAAAGAAAAAGGCAACTTTCAGATAGTAAATGTCCTTTTTGGTATCAATCAGCTGGCGTGGGGTTTGACAGAAACCTCAGACTGACCCTCCGTGGCACCATTTAGGGGTGCCGGCTTGTTTCCAAAGTTCCAGTCCACAGGATTAAGCAGCTGCATTGTCTTCTTGTGTGTCCAGATGGGGTTAATGATAAAGGTTAGCAGAGCAAGGCCAGTGAAGAAGACTAGGCGTGGAGGTAGGGCCACATATGTATTGAGCGCTCCCCAGTGGGTCAAGGTTACCCACCACATGTGATAGGTGAGCACCATGCGACAGTGGAATGTGTGGATCATCACCCACTGGTTGGCTCTCCAAAACAGGGTGCGTGCCCAGCCAGCCTGTCAGGGAGGAAGAAAGAGAGGAAAGAGAGAGAAAATTATGAAAAGAACTTGGACACACTTTTCAGGCTTTTTATTTTACAATCCATCCTTGTTACTTATAAATGACAAATCTGTGAATGGGTGGAAGAGAGAAAGATTAGGCTGCTGGCTCAGTTTTAATAGAACTTCCTCTTTCTAAGAATGTTAACCTTTGCTGACAACCCTAAGGTGCAAAAGACCAAAGAGGAACTGAAACCTTATAACACTTCTAGTAATTTCTATGGCAGAGTATCTTAGAAAAAGAGGATCAACGCAGCAGCAGCAGATGCAGCTAGAGCCCTTGGATTTCAGGTGAAAGAACTACTCATACCAAACAAAAATATGGTAATTTTGGCAATTACTGCTCAAATGTGAGAAGGGAAAGAAGCCATGTGTAAGATATGTAGAGCAAAATGATTACAGTTAAATACACTCCCTACCTTCAGTAACATCCAGGATATACAGGTGAATGGCGTGCTCATCTCCAGAAGCAGTGTAACCATCGGCAGGAAGTGGCCCATAGAATCCCAAACCACTGCTCCTGCATAACCTGACAGGGCGAAGAAATGGTGCGTTGCCAGAGGGAGGTCAAATGACCTAAATACCAGATTGGAGGCGTGAAGTGCTACATTCTCAAACACAAAGAAACCTGTGGCTGTGAGGACATTAAACCACGACCAGTCTTCCTGTCCCCTCACTCTGTCTTTGGTTAGCTGGGAGTCCTCAGTCAGGGCTCGGAGACCGGCTACGGTACTCTGGATGCCAAACAGTGCCCGAGTCGCTGCAAGGTTCCAGAAAACCTTCTCTTTAGCCATTAGGGAGTTGTAGGTGCGGAACAATACCACAGACAGGAGATGGCAGAGGAGGAAAAATCCTGCATAGAAGGCAAAGCCCAGGCCAATAAGCTGAAGGCGGTAGTCCCATGAAAAGTACTTTGCACTGGGCTGGGGAAGAGGGCTGGTCGACTGGTCAGGATCCATGGTGTTTGCGGGAGGACACTGGAGCTCAGCTGCAGCTGGGGCTGTAAGCAGGGGCTGGTAGGTGCATGGTGTGTTGGTCCCTTAGAAAACAACTGAAAGCTGTTGTAGGGAAGGTAGACAGTCACTAAACACATTTAAATACATTAATATAGATATAATAAAAACAAGAACGTACAAGTACCCGCGCTCCATTAAGTGACACCACTCTAGCAATAAATGCTACATGTAAAACGACTTTTTTTTCCTCAAACATCTGGACTATAAACAGTTATGAGACAACTTTTTCCTGTAACGTTACTAACACGTAAGTACGACACCGTGTACAAGTATCGGGAGGTTGTTTTTTTTGAAAATTGCTTTTAAAGCAAACAAAGCGTTATTATGTGTTTAAAAACATGATGAATCACTGTCAAATTTCAACCTCACCCTACTGTAGCTGTGTTGACTACGACGAGAAAGTGTAGCCGACTCAAGCTAATAAAACACTAAGAAGTCTAAAACAGTAACTCTTACTCTGCACAAACTAGTTAGCGGACATTGTTGTTACACATACCGTACAGAAGTGTTTCCTGAACACGGTGTCCCGATGCACTGTAGTGTGTGCACGTATAGAGCAGTTTGCAACAGGACAATTCACATCATACGACTTCAATTTGGTCATATGACCTGCAAACAGGAAGTGACGCCCACTTCAAACTTCCGGACATCCCATTGGTCATTACCGCGCTGATCCGTTGTAGCACGCCTTCCTATTGGTTATTTCCTAGATGGTTGGTTTATGCCATAGAGTGTATGATTTATGCATAAAGTGTGGTTTGACTTCATAAATAGACTATGTGCAACATATACAAAACAAAGAATAACTGATTATACAAATGCAAAGCCTGGCTGGTTAGTAGACCTACCTCATAGAATAGAATAGAATAGAATAGAAGAGAATAGAATAGAATAGAATAGAATAGAAATACTTTATTGATCCCAAATTGCAGTGTAACAGCAGCATTACACACAGACACATCAAAGCAGTAATATAAAAATACAATAAAAAAGATACCTAAAAAATCAAATGTATAAATAAGCAGACAAATTGTAGTGCAAATGTAAACATATAATAATCTAAGGTGCAGTGGACAGATTATGAGAACAATCACAAGGTGCTTCCGATTGTATTGTTCTGAAAAGTTTAACTGTAATTGTACAGTGTGATGGCATGTGGCAGGAAAGATTTCCTGTATCTGTCCCTTTGACAGCGGAGCTGGAGCAGGCTGTGTGAGAAGGTACTCCGCTGTCTGACCACTGTGTGATGGAGGGGTGCTGATCACTGTCTATGATGGATAACAGTTTGCTTAGCGTTCTCCTCTCCACCACAGACTCAAAAGACTCCAGCCATTATCATGCACGATAATGTAGTTGTTTTGCTTGAGGGAAATGGTTATATGTTTTAAATAAATATTCATCTACATATTGCGAAACATGAATATGAAGTTTCAATAGGTATGAAAAGGGATGCAAATTTTGATTTTATTGTTACAGCGCATGCGATTACATGGGGAAAATATTGTGAAACGTATTAGGTTGTGCAAAAAACAAAACAAACCCAACCTAGATTAAACTTTAAACCTTTTTAGGGTGCAGGACACAGTGCAGCGTATCCTTGCATGAACTAAGCGAAAAGCACCTTTGGCAGGTTGCCATAGTGATAAAACACATTCACACAGACAGATAACCGCATAACTGTTGGAGGAAACCCACAGAGACACAACATGTAGACTCCACACACAAAGGAGCTGGGTCAGGTGGAACCCTGGACTTTCTTGTTGTGATGTGCTTGGTTTTTACCTGATGCACAATCTTACCACTCCACACACTGTTCGATAAAACCTGCAGCTGCTACTCGGCTGAGATTAGGCTACTGGTATGCTTCTCGGTCAGAGGCATAGACAGTATCTGCAATGTTTATGTAATCTGCTTTCCACTGAAAATGGTTTGAGGTATCGGCTACAGCACAACAACAGCGTTATGTGTAGATAAGGTTTCACAGTCCTTCATGTCAGTGTATATCTATTAACACCATATCAGAAGCTTAAAGACATCACACACTGGGGCGTTGTCTTCAACATAAGTCAGAAGTTATTAAACCATTTGGACAAAGAGTAAAATATGAAGAAAGAACACCAGCTTTCTTTGATATATAACTTACATCTTGGAACCATGTTGCAAAGAAGTGTTTCACTTTAACACTTTATCCTTTGATTTTTGTGTTCTGTATATTCATTAATCAATCCATCAGTCAATAAATACTTTGGGATATATAATGGCATGGTACTTACAGCAATACCCCTGATCAAAAATGTTAGTCAAATTAAATCTTGATTTGTTTCTTTTGTTTGTAACAATGGCAAAAAAGGGGGCTGACAAATCCCACTGCAACATACAGGATGTATATTGAACAACCTTTGACTTTATTTCTTTGTCCAACAGGGGGTGATCTTGCCTTGTGTATTTGAGATTGTATGAGACAAGACAGGGGGTTGACTTCTGTAAAGTTTTAAATATGAAATGACCTAACCCTGGTTAATCAATGGCTGCTGAATGGCTGTCATGACATCTCATATATGAAGATATTTAGAACATATAAAACCAATCAGATGTTTAATTGAAAGAAAAGCATTAAAAAATAGGATTTGTTAACTTTTAAATGAGTGGCATCACTCTGACTCTCCTGTTTGCTTTGTAGGGTGTAGGGAGAAATCACAGCGTTAAGCATTGTAGGTTAACAAATTAAAGACTTAAAGCATTCTCTAAAGCAGACTTATTCATTTAGAATAATTGAAAACACCTGTGTTCAGAGCCATAGACTGATGATTTCAATAGTTTAAATCACAGTCCCGATTCACTGTGTATAGCATTCATATTATTGCAAACCTAACCTAGTATTAAAACTCTGCTGATGGAATATCATAATCAAAACATTTACTTAATTATAATATGACACATATGTACTTAAAGGAAATTTGCAGTGAAATTGAAATTAAATGTGTTTTTTTGTCTGCTACACCAATTATACAATATATACTGAATCAGATAAATATTACAATAACCTGTCTGTTATCATGAAAATGATTGTCTATACATATAAAGCTCTATACATATATTCAACTGTTTTGCCACTATGACTATATTTCTTTGTGCATCTTCTTTAATCCTAATAAAATGTATTTAACACCGTTATATTTAGATTTTATGTGTTACAAGGTGAGTAAACTTTGGTGGCTCTATGAGAAATACATAAATATTAAGTGACATATCTTTTTAAAACTCAAACGTTACTCTATTCTATTCATGATACAAATGCCAAGTCACTGGCGACCGCCCTGACTCACTTCAGCAAGAACAGTAAAAGATAAATGACATATGATTCAGAGCTGCCCTTCATCTTTATTTCATTACTATTTTGTTAGCTGCCTGAATACAGATATAAAATGCATGAAATGTCAAGAACGGTTTGATAAATTCACCATGGATTCCTCTTGTGTGCTGAAGAACTACCATCGAGAACTCTGTTGTTATTAGAGCAAGTATTGAAAAGTTGAGTCATGTAGTTTGGTGTTTGACAATATGTAATTAAATCTTTAAAGGGTTTTTGTGAATTCATAATATTTTACTAATTTTACTAATGTATGTAAATGGGCACAATAGTGAGAGTGCACTATTAGGTTTACAGTTTCATTTTTCAAAGTAAACAGGCACCACACAGACAAACATTTCCAAACCTTTTCTTCAGAAATTTAATTGCAGAATTATTTACATTGGATGACCTCAGCAATGATCAAACTACTCAAAGATTCAAAAATCTTTCAATAGCTCAACTTGGAAAGAATGGAGGGAAATGCATATGTTGTCGCAAACTACTCAAATAATACAAAAATAACCCAATGATACGGTAACTTGCACTGAAGTAACACACATTGAGAAATGCATTTGTGATCGACTTAAATAAATACATAACATATCAGTGGGACAGTGTCATAATTTCTAACTAAACAAATGAATAAATAAGCCTACATTCAGAATCAGTATTTTGCATGCCATCATATCAGCTTATAAAACAACCATACCAAAGTAAAAATGAACCAAAACATGAGCAAATGCAGAAAATAGTCATGTTTCAATGAAGCATATATTATATATTTATATATCTATATATATTTCTTTACAAATAATGAATATTTGGCATTATATTCATCTTCACTATAGATATGATATACAAGAGATGAAAATAGTTTTAGCTAAACAACTACTTTTTTCAGTTTTATCTAGTAATTATAGAGTGGTTTCACATTCCAAATTCAAGGAAGTGTTGTCTATCTCAGTGAGTCCGACGCTCTTTCCACAACATGGTTACGAAAAAGTCCCCTTGAAATATTTCACATCACAGGTTCTAGAGTTAAAAGCAGACAGTAGTCAGTCGTACCAGAAATGAGGCCACAAATATCAAGATACGAGCTGAAATGACAGAAATGTGATTGGAAATGGGAATGTTTTCTTACATAAAACGGATGACTGATAACGTGACTGTGTAGAGTGATGATTTGACAGTATGCTGAATAAGTCAAAAACGATGGCACTTGTAGTTAATTGCTGCCCTCATGACATTAAATCTGACACTGGTGCAATTTTTTTGCCCTTGGGGTTTTCACAAGGTTTTGGTGGGTGACTAGCTGTTAAATTACCATTTTTCACCTCAGCTTAATCACAGTCACCATTAAGTCTTTCAATGCTCACAGTATCATGTACGCCACACAATTGTACCGAAGGGATCCAACGTAAAAAGCACTAACTGAAATAGAAATACAAGATCACTTTGTTACAGGAGGCCCTCACAGGTTCACGTGTGTGCATACCAATTTGGACAAAAATAAGCAAAAGGTTAAAAACTTTTTATAGAGATGGAAGATGACTTTCATTGGGAGACAAACTTTACCCAGCCATTACAGGAGAGACATTTTGTGGAGAAAGTCTCAGGAGTACTAAAGTAGTCTTGGTTCTCAAACTAATTGTATGCTTACTGCAAGCCCAGGTCTTACCTTTCTAATTGTAGCTGGAAATTTCCTAAGACTGTGTCTCTATTGCACAAATCCTGTTCAACATTTCTCCTCCCTCGAGACTTCTTAAACTGATTCCACTATACAATTTGAAAGGGTTTGGTCTCATTGCAATTATGTGACTGCCTCTTGGAGGAACAATATAGATGCTCTCAACTAAGCCAAGATGGCGGATACACTTAATTTACTACACAGCCCTGATCAATTTGCATAAAGGAGAAACTCCTCTGTGAATTCAATGACAGCCTTCAGTGAAACTAGCCGAGTGCAGATTGATAGAAATAAGTGTAGTGCTGATGCTTAAGTTCTACAGTATAGGCCACTATTCAGCAATGCATTTATCAACACAAGCTTTGAAGGGCCTTGGAAGCTGTTTGCTTGATCTCACCAAGGAACCAAAATCTTACATAAGCTGCTTTGCTTAGTCAAAGACAGGCTGAAAAATACACGCCTAGCGATCCTCACAGAACAGCCTTCCAGCTACACAACAGCATACAACACCAGCAGTTTGGGGCTCAGTGCGAAGCTCTCGTCTCCTCTAAGCCAGCATATGTCAGGCCGAGTCTTTCTCTGTCCCGTCTGCCTGCCACTGTGGCAACAGCAGGGGACCGGCTCTGCTCTGCCAACTGCCTGGCATCACACACCCAGACACTTTCCAGAAACCCACTGTCATACTGTTAAAGGTCCCTGCCGCTGCAATGAATTAAAACAACAGAGTTTGGGTGTGTTTTTAAAGAAAATGTGTAATCCAATACTCAGCCTTGGGCTATTAAAAGTATTGCACAGCATGTTGGGAACATTGCCACTCTACTGCTGACTTTGGTTACTTGGTGATTTGTTGGACTGAACATACTTCTTAGCTCTCTGAAATATATTGTCTGAGCTCTGCTACAAGAATTTATGACAACTAAACTATGTCTCGTGCATTCGGATACAGTGTGAGGTTGGTTTCAACACTGGAAATAAATCAGAGTAAACATATCTATACTTAGAGTCATGATGGGTTGAGAGTCCTGCATATGCTTAAACAATTAGAAAAATAAATAATGTGCTATGGCATGGTATCCAAAATATGATTTAACAGAGTGCTGATGACTTAGTGTGTGTGTGTGTGTGTGTGAGAAAGAGAGAGAGAGCGAGAGAGAGAGAGAGAGAGAGAGAGAGAAAGACAGAAAGAGAGAGAGAGAGAGACAGAAAGAGAGAGAGACAGAAAGAGAGAGAGAGAGCGAGAGACATGGTCAGGCCGCTGTTGGGTAGTAATAGTGAAATAAAGCCACACTGACCCCAGATTCTCCCTTTCTTCTCTGAATGTGTCAGCATTGCACTACAAAATAGATAAAGCACACACATTTCAACAAAACACACATAACCTACACACACAACACATTCAAATCCAGAAAAATGCACTTTGTTCTTACTGCTTTACGATAAATCTCTGTAGTTCTACCCACAATGAACACTGGCACAATCACTCAACCAAATAGTCATAAAAATAGATTTGTATGTGATGTATTGATCAGCTGACAGCGCATTGTGTTGCATTGATTGTTTGTCTAGTACTGTATTTATTAAATAAAAAGCAGCACCATTTAGTTGGTTGATTATCCAACATTTTTACCAATAGACTTTAGACGTCCGTGATTTGAATATTACATTGGCAACACAATTAAGATTGATGTTCTGGCTGATAATAAAGAGCAGCATGATTTTGGCTTTTGCTCAAGATGATATTTACGTATAACCATATAACCCTATGTGATAAATGTACTTATAACTACCTTGAAGTAGATTATGTGACCACTAAAGAATCTTCTCCAAGGCCCCATAACTTTAGATTTTGCACCTTCACATCACTTACCATGATTAGGTTGCACCAGCTTTTCATAAATCCATCACTAAGGTTGTGTGTAAAGTCCTTTCCTAAGGTCTTAGTATCTACTGGCAACTTTTAATTTTGGGATTTACTAAATCGGCTTGCACCACAAAAACTTGTGCTAGCAAGCATTTAGTTGACCGGGCTGGCCTAGGGGCCAGACTATTTTTTCATTTTTTACTACACTGGGGAAAAAAACCTTATAGATATGTGACACATTTAGCAGCATCAAAAAGGAAATGTGATTGCACGACTGAAAGAACAGCGAGACCAAGATCTACTAAAGATAATTTCAAAATTGACAGGATTTATCAAGGTTGCGGACTTCTGTTCTTGTGGGGTTTTTTTTTCTGATAAAGCATGATTAAAAATGTGGGGGGCCCAAACAAACAGTAGCCTAGGAGCCCCCTGGCCACCTTAATCCGCCACTGGTTAGCAGTATTTGTGTTTTTCAATTCTAAATTATGTTCATTTATGTAATTTGAGGTATGTTGTGTTATTTCCAAAAGATGTAATTTAAAATCTTCACAGTTTTACACCAGTTTAAATGATTTTAAGACATTTCGATCCAGTCTCAGGTCAGGTATGTCAACCATATTTCATATGAACTACTCAATCTTTTGCTATATACAGTATTAGCAAGCTAAAAGGTTTGTCATTTGGTTAAGTTAACAGTTACATCTGGCTAGCGGCATTTGTACTTATTTATGTAACAGCTAATCTACAGAGTTTGTTCATGTGGTCAACTAGTTTTGTAATGTGGAAATCTCCACGTAGTGTAAGGAATCTAGACTTATGAAAAGGTGGTGCAATTGGTGCAACATTGTGATGGGAACCAAAGGCAAATAATATCTAGCTCCTCTAAATGCATCATGTTGTGGCAAAATATCACACAATAGTCATAGCCACAGACAGTTAATATCTTATTCCTCATTTTCGTTCAACAGACGTGCAAAGTTTGAGTTATTTGGGACTTGCTGCGTGCATCCCTCTGGAATGCTGTTGCCCCACTTTTGTTTCATTATTTCTTTGCCTTTCCTAGAGGGAGTGAATGCAGTTATGACACTGCTTCAGGAGACTTTGAACAACACAGAACATTTCAAGAAATATGAAGATTACAAATAATTACTTGGATTGTTGAAACTAATATGCAGATATTTTGTTTATGTTTTGGCAGTTTTTCTATCAGTCCTCATTAACTGTGGCTGAGGGCGCTACTTGAAAGGGCCTGAGAGAAGTTTAGTAGATGAAAACAGCAGTATGATTTTGTGTGTATGTGTATGTGATCAAGTCACTGTATGTATGCAACAAATCTAGATTTGTCGAAAGCAATAGAGAGGGCAGGCAGTGGACATGAGGGAAAAATATACACAATCAATACTCTTCCCGCTCACAATTCAAAAATACAACAGTACTATTGTGAACTTGGGTATGTACATTTCCCTTGGAAATAGAGAGAATTGTAATAAGTGCATAAGTGCATTTGTCTACACATTTTGATCTAAGGAGTTACACAAACCTTCATAGTTTTTTTCCTACTGCATTGACATAATGAAAATGTTGGCACAAGACTTGCATGTTTTCAGTTTCAAGTAAATGTCAATATCTGAAAGTTGGCAACAGGAACATGAGCTATATAGCAAAGTTGATTGAAATGTGCATGTTAATGAGCTGACAGATGTCATTCTTCCACCAATCCAGACCAAGAAAAACATTTGACTACAACCAGATTGAGTAGAAAGCTGCATTTGTCAACACTGACCAGTCCAGAGCTTATAAGGGCTGCCTGAATAACCTTGAATGGATGATCAGTGCCACATGCACATAGTTGAGGTATTTCAAGCATTGGCACTTTTCAACCTTTTTAACTTACAACAATTTTGTGATATTTAGCTTGTAATTAACATTTACCCCCAAAACGACCAAAGAAAACAAAAAGTGTCATAATATAACCTTAAATTATTGAAAAATACTGAAGGGTTACTAACTTTGACCATTTTTGAACAACTTGAAACAAATATAATTTCTCTCATTTACTCTTTTTAGGTCAAAGGCCTGGTTGCTGGTAGGTTTTCAAAGCTGCACTTTTTAAATGGCACTTTGCTAATGCTGAAAAACTATAGACGTACCCATCCAGGACACTGGATGAGAGAGCCTGTAGGCTGGGTTATCATGATCGCCAGCAAACCAAAGTAGAAACCCAACCAACCCATGTCAGACACACATTTCTGCTCACACTTATTCTGGCAATGGGAGAAGAGGCTTGGCACATCCTACAGACCAATGGTGTTGGCGATGGGCACTGAGGATGGCTTTCGAGATCAGACAACAGATGGATAAAGGAAGAGTAGAGAGAGTAGCAGTCTAGAAAAAAGGCTAGTTTTAAAGTTGTTTGAACATGGGAGCAGGGAGACATGTTGGCCCCCGGACCCTATCTTCTCAAAGTCTAGTCTGAGCCTCGGGAATATAGATCTCGATGCTGTCTGCTCGCTCCGAGGCTGAGTTCTGCCGGAAGGAGGCTGCCCTCTTGGCTGCCATGAGCCGCCGACGGGCCTCCTGCCGCCCCCTGTCTTGGAGGTCCAGGGATTTCTCTCTTGTCACCATACTCCTCTGTCGAACTGTCTTCTTTGGTACGGAAATTGGTGGCTTTAGGAAGAAGAGAGGGTAATTAAGAGTTGTGTTAAAAAAAAAACCCACCAACAAACCCAGTATTCAAGATTATGATGCAGCCCTGTTGGCATGCTTTGATCTGTATCTCAGATAGATGTGTGCGTTTAAGTTTGCCAACTTTGTCTCAAAAAGCTGGAAAACAAGATGTATTCCTTAATTAGTAATTCTCCGGATTTTTTACTGGACCACATAGTAAATATTTCTCTCAGGGATTTTCCTTTTTTGAATTTAGTTGTAGTGTAAAAGATGCATTGGCTGTTTTCCCTTTTCTGGACGTTGCATTCTGGTCCTGGTTTGTATTAATTTATGGTGTGGTTAATTTCAGTCCTTTTGAAAAAGATTTCTGCTAAGGGAGTGTATGACAATGTTTGGGGAAGGGAAGGGGGCTGGAACTTATGTTTAATCTTTTAAAGAGAAAACCAGCAACATCCCTTCCTTCCTTTGAAATGTATTTGTTTGAAAAATGCATAGAGAAGTAGGAAAGTTGTAATCTTCTTCATATGTTAGGTAGGACAACAGTTTTACTTTAGCCATTAAATTACACATGAGGTGTGGATTTTGAATCTCAAAATAATTTTTGTACAGTCCTTAATCTAAAATGTCCAATCAGGTAAATTTAAATTAAAAAAGAACCGACCTGCTGGTAGTTTCATACATCTATCTGTTTCCACAGCATGTCATTTAATCAGTTCCAGTCTTTGAGGTTTTAGCAGAACCATTACATGCAACTAAGAATGCAGTGATATCTTCAGACATTCTTGGTTCAGGGCTGATGGTGCCGAGGTGATCCCTCACCTTTTTCTCTGGGCTGTCCACGGGCCTCCAGTTGTTGTTCTTGATCTGTTGCAGCTGGTCAAACTTTAAGGTGACGTCGTCAATGGAGAGCTGCAGAAGGTCCCAGAACCCAGCCAGGTCCTGAGAGGTGGGCCGTGGCATGGCACTGGGGTCCTACGAGAGACGCAGGTGAGAAGAGGTACAGCAAAGAGAGCATTAACATTTGTGGTGACATTTGGTAAAGACCCAGATTGTTGGTTCGGCGCCTGTAGTCCAGATAATAAGCACTGTTACGCTTGCTCACACATACACACTGTACATGTGCATACAAAACAGTCATCATGACTACACTAGTTATTGTACTTCAGCTTAGATCCACTAGATGTCCTTATCACTCATCAAAACAGGCATGAATACCGGATTTGCGGTTTTGGGTTGAAAAGAGGGATAACAACTTGTGATGGACACCAATCCTGTCTTATTTCCATGAATGTGCTCAGAAATAATAAACTGCCATTTTCAGCTCAGTCCTTTTCATTATTCAATTCGTGACATGAAAGAAACATCAGATTGATGAGCGCCTCATTGTTTCTGCAACAGGCCTGTCGTTGCTGCAGGTTTTAATGAGTCATGAGATTCTCTGCTGAAACTTGATGTTGATAATAGAAATTGTTCCATGAATGCAGTCCCCTTCTGCTCAAAATGTTCATCATTTATAAGCCATAAAAGGTCAACATTTTTTTTAGACTAAGATAGGAACAGATACGAATGAAAAGAAAACACTTGAGCTGTTTAGTTACTATAATAGACAGAAGAAGAACACAATCAATAAGATTTGAGTTTAACCAACAATTGTTAATGTTACCAGAAAAACTACACCCATCAATGTTACCAATCCAAGTATCTTTATGTACTGTTTATGGTTCACATGGTCTTAATGTTAAGAAAACAGTGTCACGGACTAGTTTGGTCTTGGGGTTTAAAGCTAAGGCTCTATCACTAATTGTAACCTGAAGCAAGATGTTAGGAGTTAGAGGTTAGAGATCATCTGTTTTCTTCTTTCTTTACTTTTCTTTTTGGGCTGGTTTTCAGAAGGATGGGTCACACGCTGTGTGTGATAAAGATGTCAACAAGCGTGTAGAGGGTGTGCATGCGGATATGCTAGCTTTTGAAGACGCTTCTCATACCACACCACAGCTTCATACACTTCCAGTTCATGAAGACCTACACATTCACTTTCGGGAATCTATCCACCAACAACATAAGACTAAAGTAATAAGACGGAGCTCACCAATCACTAGAGCAGAGACTAGCACTGGTGGGGCTTTGTCTGAGGGATGCGCTAACTGCTATTCCACTAACCCACTAACAACAAACTCAGCTGCTCTCTGGTCCCTGGAAATAGTCCACCTGTGTTTCTTTCTCATTTTATCCCTTTTCAGCTCATTCTGTCCCTGTGCCAAACTAGTCTGTAACATAAATTTGGGAACTTTTCTGGGATTTATTTGAAAATGAATGTTATTAATGTTTAATTTCTCACTTAAAACAGATGGATGTATGCAAGTAAAACTTAGTTAGGTAGAAGGGAACTTAGTAAATGCATTTATCCTGGGTGTTGAGGTTAAAAACCTACAGGTTGATAATATCAGATTGGTTGAGTTAATTGACAGCTACTTGGTTAATTGCGGGTGGCGTTTTAATGGTGTTTGCGGCACTGTGGTGTGGTGGTTAGCACTGTCGCCTCACAGCAAGAAAGTCATGCATGTGTTAGGTTGATTGATGACTCTACATTGCCCGTAGGTGTGAATGGTTGTTTGTCTGTATGTGCCCTGTGATAGACTGGTGTCCTGTCCAGGGTGTACCCCGCGTCACCCCTGATGTCAGCTGGGATCGCTACCCCGATAGGGAGAAGCAGTGGAAGATGGATGGATGGTTTTACTGGTGTTTGTAAGTAGCATAGTTAGGAGTGCTATCTGTGTTGCCTGTTTGTATTGGTTTCTGAGCTACTTCATGTTGTGCGTTTTGTTTTCTGTTTGGCTACGGCTATTTGGTAACAGTTACCTTGGTGGTAAGTTTGGTGAGATTTTTGTCTCTTTTGTTTGCTTACTTTGGTGAGTGTAGTAATTAGCGGTTACCATGGCAACTTTCAAGGTAGAAGAGTTTTGCAGAATATTGTGAGGAAGACATTAACCCAGAAACTAGGAAGCCAGAGATTGTGGAGACTCTCATTACAGTGTTACACTTGCAGGTTCCTGTACAGCAGAAAGAGGAGAGGGAAAGAGTGAGGAGAGGGAAGAAGGAGAGAAAGAAAGAAGAAAAATACAACCTCCAACTCCTAACAGTAATAAGGTGTTAACATTTGTAGTCCAAAATATTTGAGCATTGGGCTTCCCTCGCTAAATTTCACCCATCAATAGCCCAACATTAAGTATGAAAAATCTGCAATCTTTTCTTTCTATCAAAATTAAATGCAAAAGTTAAATTAGAAATGTGTTCACTGAGCAGAGCCAACGTCTTGCTAATTTATGTTATAACAATGGTGTCAAAGAAAACATTGTCTCAACAATGGTCTCATCAAACCACGCTGCTTAATTTATTCAGAACCTTTTATCTAACATGGCGCTAATAATATCAAGGTCATGGGTTTGCTTTCTATGCGGATTATTGACATTTAAGAGACAACGTCGAATAACAAAGGGTTTTTCACTAAGGTTGACAAAGGACACTGTTTATTATAAAGTTCTTCATGTGCTCCAGATAAATGTTATTAAAACCTTTCAGACTTCTGGGCCGGCTTCAGGTGGTTGAGTGTTTGTCAGTTTACACCGATCTCATCTACTATATGTTGTTCTGGCTTATAATGCCTTGATAACTTGTACTTCAAAATTAAAAGCAATTAAGTGTTGCTTAGGGTAATGGTAATGGTCATACTGTAGCTATGTGACATATTGTTAACAAATAGTACAGTTGCTATGGTTATTTACGAGTAAAGTGGTTGCATATATTTCTTTTTTGCAGAGTTTGCGTTAACAGTTCTTGGTTTCTTATGGTCTGTCTCAAGCCAGCAGAATCTGCCTCTTTAACTGTGATGGGATGTGTTGAGTCCAGGAGACATTCCCACACTCCTGGCTGGTGAAGTGTGCTGCTTTCTGATAGTCCAATAGATTTATAGTATAATGGCAGTGCTTGGTATTTTCTGTGCTACATTCATGTGGTGAGTTATTACATAATGTTGTAATCCTTTGGTTTCCAGCGGTTCTTTCTGCATTACAATGTGGTATGTGGTATGTCTGGCCGCACTAAAATGTTTTAACAAGAAATATATGAAAGAGATGCAAGATGCTCTAAAAATGGTATTTTGACTATGAACATTGATGGCTGTATAAAAGAATGTTACGGTGTCACAAGAAAATTTCCTGAAAATATGAAAAGCAGACCCTTGATTCAGCTTTTTCCTTAAGTTATAAATCATTGCAAGAGGACTGGAGACAAATTGTGCATCAGTATATTAAATTGTGCCATTGCCATCAAGATATTAGTTAACCTAATTTTTACTTTACTGTTTTTTTAATCTCTTGGCCTGACTCAAATCCTCTAAATTTGCATTATATTCCGACAGAGAGTCAAAGTTTTACTTTTATATTTGTATAATATTATGACATTAGTTTAAAGCTCCTTTTCACACCAATACACTTTATCAAAATTCTTCAAGATTTTAAATATCATATTTTAAATATCATAGTATCATGTAAGATAAGATGGGAATGCTTTCCCATTATCTGTAATTACCGAGGGAGCGCCTCAGCACTTCATCAGCTTTATTCGGACCCCTGAACTTGTGATGTTCTGCAGTGTCAGCTGCTGGTCTTTCAAGAAGGGGAAGCTCATTTTTCCGGCCTACATCATAAATGTGTTTGTTTATTTATATGTTAATTCTACCCTTCGTTCCTTTTCAAGAAATTATATGTGACCTTGTCGTACCAACTAGATGTCTTTTCCAGGGACTTGACCAGCGTCCTCTCAATGGCCAGCAGAGCTAGGCTGCTTAAACGGTGCTGTGGCACTGTGTGGATGAATGAGAAGGACGTTGCGGCGGTTACCTGTAATAAGTAGCTGATTCTGAACAAAAGATGAAGGCTTTCTAGCGCATATTTAGTCAATGAAATGCACACACAGCAGTACATTTTTTTTTTTTTTTTGGTGACATTTTAGAGGAAGCTGAGCTTCCCTTGCAGTCTTAGAGCAATCGCCACTGCTGCAGAGTGTCTCAGAAGTCTTATGGCTTTAAAAGTCCAGAGCTGGCAGATTCAGGAGGAGTCAGTGAGTTTTAAGCCTTGGCTGTGTTAGTGTGTGCTTTTAATCCCGGAGCTCCTCCCAGAGAAGCACTCTGTTTGTCTGTCATTTAGAGCAATTTTTAACCAATCCTCATGAAAGTTTATGCAGGTGGGTAGAGAGAAACTACACATCACTTTAAGTTTCTTCTTTGTGGGTATTTAACCATTGCAGTATGTTAAATACGCACAAACAAGTATTGTTCCATGATTTCTAAAAAAAATGGCATAATAAGGTGTCCTTCAGTGGGACAAAGTACTTGACTTGATCTAAAAGGCTGGTTCTGAGTATCTAATCCCCATACACATTGCCACTCCCCTTATATGAGCAGTTTCTGCTGCACAATGCAAAACAACACTATCTCTCATAACTCCATACCAACCAATACAATGAGTTGTGAACAGAACAGAACAGAACAGAACAAAATATGAGGGAGAAATCTCTGACCCCGTGTGTTCCTGCACTTGATGAACAAGCGGCTGGTGTCTGGATATTTTTCAAACCCAGGTTTGGCTCAGCCTTGTTTTCTTTTCTTCTCAGGACAAAGCTGCATCACTGGAAATACATCCACGCTCATGTATTGTTCATTTAAAAGTGTTCAGGTCACATATAAATGTTCTATATAGTAGCTATTGATTCTCAGTGTTGTAGCTTTCCACAATCAATGATATTCAGCGAGCTTTGATTCAGTTTGGTAGTGCCGGCTAAAGCATTAAGGGAATAATGAAGGTTAGAGAACAGAGGTTGTGAGGACAGAAAGGAGTGTGGAACAGTCTTAAATTACAAAAGTTGATTTACACAGTGCAACCAGTGCTTTCGTACTCTTATGCTTTGTCAACTCTGCATACTCATTCCTTTTCTTTCACTTAAAAGTCAAATTTGATATTTTCCGATTTATTTAGTTCAGTGGAGGCATCTGGAGCATACAAATGGGCAATAAACTGACTGAAGACTGAAAAATGATGCATAAATTGCAATATGCAAAAAGGATAATATATTGGTTCCCCCCGCGACCCCGACCCCGGGATAAGCGGTTGAAGATGAATGAATGAATGAATGAATGAATATTGGTTCATAAAAATGACAGCTCATTAATTTTTTCAACATTTCTTCCCTTTTTAAAAACATTCTTTCCATCTTTTTTTTTGGTATGACTTACCATTCACAGATCATCATACATAAATGATGTAGAGCTGCATTAAGAGTTACTGTCCCTTATTATTACAATTGTGTGTAATTATGCAGATGTTATGGTACCTGGTAAAAGTATTGTTTCTTTTGTTTCTTTTGTTTTTACTGACATATATGTGTGATATAATAAATAAATGATGAGGAACTAGTTAAGCTAGTGTAAGCATGAAGGATACACACATACACACGTTCTCTTTAATGGGTTTCTTACCAGGTTTT
Source organism: Echiichthys vipera (assembly GCF_963691815.1). Taxonomy (NCBI): domain Eukaryota; kingdom Metazoa; phylum Chordata; class Actinopteri; order Perciformes; family Trachinidae; genus Echiichthys; species Echiichthys vipera. The sequence goes on from NC_139837.1 coordinate 18,294,261, forward strand.
GCTGACACAACCAGTAGAATTGCTGGAATTTCTGAGACATGAGCAGCTGAGCGCTTCCCACTGCACTTCGGATTTTACCTAGGACTGAAACACACACATTAAGTACAGTACATTAAAAGGATCCATCTTTCAATCTGCCTGCATACAAGCCGTCTGTACTGTACTGTTTATGAAACTTTCAGCATAACACTCACTGTCCTCTGACAGGTCATTCTCTTCTGCTTCTGCCTCCATCTCCTTACACCAGCCCTCAATCCTCTTGGTCTCTGTGTGGAGCAGCTGCATGAACCAGCTACCATCCCTCCTCAGGGATGGGGATACCCTGCCAGACTCGCCTGACGAGGCCACTTTGTCCCGTGGGGAGGGGGGTTCCAGCTGCCAGGAGGTCTCGCTGGTGACCTCCCTGGGGCTGGGGGGCTCAGCAGGGGTACGGTAATCCTCGCGGTAGCTGAAGAGCCCCTGGGTACGTACGGTTCGCACCGCCCCATACTGGGTGGGTGTGCTGGGCTCTGAGTGACGCTGGAAGCCCCCGCCGAACTGCAGGCCCTTGTCCTCCATGGTAGGGAAGCCCTCCAACTCCATGTCAGCCTGCACAGCCGTCGTCACACTGTTGGAGCGTTTGAACCTGCCCTGCCTGAGTTAGAAAGACAATGATGAATGCATTTATACACACAAGCCACAATTACAAATAATGGTGGAGAGCAAACTCACTAAGGTCCTCTAATGAGCTTAAAATCCCTGAGCCATTATCTCACCCTTTCTTGTTGTCCTCCACCTGGATCCCAACAGAGTGGTACTCCCGCGAACCTTTGCTTTCAGATTCAGAATCCGTGGCTGCTTCCACCTAATGTGAAGAAATGATACAAACCAACGGTGCTTCTCATTATTTGAGCTTCCATTCCCCAGTGCTTCTAGGTTTATTGGTTTGGGACTGGACGGAGCACCTTAACTGTACACTGCCTGTCAGAAAGTAAACACTGTATGATTTATGGAGGCAGTAAAGAACAAGACTGGAGAGGTTTCCTGCAGAGGATCTGAGGTTAGTAAGTTAATACAAAAAATGAGGAAAAGGAGAATGTGCTGCATTTTATATTGCACACCATATAATGTTTAAAAAACACAAAAATATTTTAAAATGCTCATGGTTGACTGCATTTTTTGTTATATTAATAATATTGAGTAAACAGTTGCCGTGCTACAGTGTTGAAAATGAGCATCACATATGTTTGATGTTATAATTTTCAAATTCAGGTCATATGATGTATCAAATCAAATATACAGTACATGAAGCAAAAAGAAAAGGGAAGGTATGGAGTATTTTGTTGTGCTATACTTTTGAATCATGTTAAAATTTTCTCCCAGTACACAGGACTCTACCAGGTTAAAGCTGCACTAACGCAATATGTTTTATGAACAATAGGACAAAAGACTATAGTATGTGTAATGACACAGGTGTAAAAATGAACCCAAGGACAATTATCACCTGGCTCTGCAGTCGCTCCTAGTTTTACAGAGCTTTTTTAGCATCTTTTGGTTCATTATTTTTTTTGGTTTTGCGGTCCACAACTTTACTGTTTTGGGTCACACACTCTAATCGGCATCCTTTCTGAACATGGGCAGTGCTTGATATTGATTTAGACTAAATACAAGCTAAAAGGAGAGTGATTATTGGACTAACAATCATCAGGTGGCCAGAAATATGACTTCAAATGAATGTTAATGTTGCTCCATGTCTGCAGTATGTGTAAACAGGCAACTTGCTATTTCAACAAATAAATGGCACACCTCCCAAGATAAACGCTCAATACTTAGGTAGTACAGAGTGGTCTTTGGCAAGTATCCACAGCTGTGTGACAGATAGGGCAACATTAGTGGATATTATGGGAAGGAAGAGTGAGTGATGACGATCGGGCTTGCCCCTGCATGGCTGCGATCCTGATCCAGGAGCCCAGGCTCAGAGCCTCTTTATTGCTGCCTGCACCTCTCCCTGGAGCCCCATGTTTTACTGTCTTTATGGAAACCCTGTCAGCGCTCACCATTTTTGCTACGCTTCTGTCTATCACTTTTTCCTTGTTCCTCCAATTGCGCGTCTCTTTCCTGTTTAATTTCTTTGCTTTCACTGCTCTCTTTGTCTAGCATTCACAATTTCCTGCTGGCTTACTGTCACAATATTTTCCTTTCTTTTACCGTCTTAAGTCTTCCTCTATCATTTCAGTATTTCTTCTTTAGTGCCCACATAGCCTTTCCACTGTGACTAGATCAGAAACGGTCTGAAAATTAAAAGTCTGATGGTACAGAGGGGTATGGTTGCTTCCCAATACTTCTGACAAAATAAACTCATGACATTCCCATCAGCCTAAGATTATACTTTGTGTCTGGTGCTAATTAGCAAATGTTAGCACTGCTGAGCCTAAGTGCAGCTTCAAAGAGTTGCTAATTTGGCTAGAAGAAAAATCCATGTATGTTCCTGTAATACCCTAACCCCTGGCTTTTCCACCAGAGTGATCGCAAGACTCATTCACGAATGATCATCTGAGGCCTTTATAGCATCTGACATTCATACGTCTACAGCTCAATGTAGTATCATGATTATGAGAGTGAGTGAAAGGCACTGGTGGAAAAAAGGCTGTGCTTCTGTTGTGAGTAAATGTCAACCCTACCTTTAGTGTAGAGTGGTCAGTGTCAAAGCTGGCGAGTGGCATTTTTTGAGAGACACTTTGTATTGTACCAGGCCATTTGGGAGAAGCTATTAACAGGGGGGAAATGAGCGTGGAGCTGCTTACTGAGGTGACCTCCATTACTTTCTGTTAGAAGCAAAGGAAAGTCGGCCTCAAGAAAAGAGAACGAGTTTCATGTTTGTGATGGATGAGGACTGAAGGAGGACAAAACATCCAGGAGGCTGTGAGATTTATGTCCAATAGGCTTACCTACCCAGAAGATGTTTTGGTCTACCCGCAAAGAGATACGAGTGCACACACACACACACACACACACACACACACACACACACACACACACACACACACACACACACACACACACACACACACACACACACACACACACACACACACACACACACGCACGCACACGCACACACACACACACACACACACACACACACAGCATCAGTAATCACAGTCACAATGTCAACGCAGGTGTGAAAACTGTGAGCATCAGCAAAAAGTTGAAGAGAGCGACTGTGCCTTTCGTCCAAAACACACAAACAGCACCTGGTGCCTCTTCCAAGCCAATGACTGTGTTAAAGGTTAAAAGCTTTGACTTCCCTAGTTATACAACCTCATTATGGCTCCAATTAAAACTATTGTGTAAATATATCAACCAGCACTCTAGAACACAAACAGCTCAGCTTTAGTGAAAGTGCATTTAAAGGAAGCTATAAAGTGGTCCTTAAGTCAGACAACACCATGTCCAGAAGGTCAAAGACCAAAGATTAAAGATATGTTGACCTCCGCTAAGATAGGGATGTCAAAAAGAAAATGGCAAATCAATCCAGAGGCAGGTTAATTTAGGTCAATTATACTTTGAGTAGTAGATGAAGTAGAATGATTGGCTATGTGATATGAATTGTTGATGCAGCTAAAGCTGTCTGCAATATAGATAATCAATATTTGCAAAGTCCCAAGAGCTCTAACACATTATTGTCATCCCATGTAACTACTGCAATGGTAGCTGTTAACAAACTGGCAGGCAACAATATGGAATAATACAATGATTCGACCAGATGACTTACACTGAATGACTCTATGTAGAATTCTACTAAACTAAAGTCTGGAATATACTAAACTCAGTGTCCTCAATGTGAACATGTGATGGACCAAGTTGTTAATACTAGCTTGGAAACAGGGATATCTGTGGGTCTCATGTTTAATTTGTTTTGGCAAATACGTCTGGCCCTTCTCCCATACAAACAGATTTCTACTAACTGTGATTGGCCCAGATGTGATGGGCCAATCCCAACCGTCTATCTCATTATCTCTCTCAAGATGATTGACAGAGCAGTGTCATGCTTGAATGTAAGTTCACTGGTAATGTAACTGATGTTGTATGTCCAGCGCAGCTTACCAGGCTCACAAAACTCTGATCGAACTGTCGAACTAGGACACGCTCATCAAATAAGAATCAAGACGCTCTTACGGCATTGCCTGTTTCTCGCCTAAAATGTTGCAGAAACACATTTTATTGTACTGTTTAGCTTTAATTTTAGAATGTTTGTGAGCCGACTGACATTTTTTTCCTGCTTCATAACAGACCAAGCACCGCCCCGACTGGCATGTGTCGCTCAGCACTGCATTGTTTCATTGCAGTGATTGGTTGTAGGTCATGTTTCCTGCTCTGAGTGATTGTAGGTCCATCCAATTGACTGAACTGGTCAGGACAGGTGGCCGTCCACCATAGAGCTGGGTCTGTTCGACATTCCTGCCTGTTAAAAGCAAAGAGTTCATTGCCATTGTGCGCAAGATTGTATATACAGTATATACAGTAAATAGATATTGTAATCTGCTGCTGCTCATGGAGGAATTGTCGGGTCTCTGTAAATCATAAATAAGTCACGTGTGTTGATCTAGACCTACTATATATGTAAAGTGTCTTGAGATAACTTTTGTTATGATTTGGCACTATAAATACAATTGAGTTGAATTGAACTGAATTCAACTGGTAGTCTGGTGAGTCCAAGCCACCCTAAGATTATGATGTTCTGGCAGTTGCGTGAGGCACTGTGAATTTTTGTCAAGCATGACGACGACGTTTTCCTGTTGCAGTTGTGTTATTTAAAATGAGCACTCATCAGTGCGGCTAGGTGCCCCTGATCATCTCTGGATGACTGACTATGACCCTGACTAACAGGAAACTGTATTTACTGTACGTGTGTGCTATTAAGGTATTATGGTTTTTGAGAGCGAGAGAAAGTTATCTGCCGCTGAGTGAGAGGTACGGTACAGTGGGTAAGATAGTGAGTGAATGAGTGAGGAAGTCATACAATCAATAAATGAGTCAAGGAGTGAACACTTTGGGGACAGAGTGAGCAAATGAATGAATGCATGATTAATTAGTGTAGTGTGTTTGTGTGTGTTTGTGTGTTTGTGTGTGTGTGTGTGTGTGTGTGTGTGTGTGTGTGTGTGTGTGTGTGTGTGTGTGTGTGTGTGTGTGTGTGTGTGTGTGTGTGTGTGTGTGTGTGTGTGTGTGTGTGAGAGTGAATCCCAGTGTTAACATGAAGCAGGGAATTAATGTAACCCCGGTTACTGTGGAACCTGCATTTACATTCAACTGATTTCGCCCCTAACACCTAACAAAGCTGGCAACAAATCCTTTTTACAGCTTGGGGTGGCTGGCCATAATACAAATACAATTTAATCAAGGTTTAAATTCAGGTTTCATGCAGATGAAGGTGTGCGCCCAGTCATGCCCCCTGTAGTTTTTCTGGACACTTGGAAACTATATATCTGGCTTGTAGAAGCAAGTCAAATCTGTAGTGGAGGCTTCTCATCAGGGTCAATTTAAGTACATCATTTTAATAGGCTGCCCGAACTAATGTTTTTGGAGGCTATCGTTAATTGCTCCCATTTACACATTAGAGTGAAATGTAATGTCTAGACAAAACTTGCCGCTGGGTATTCTTGAAGTTTGGATGTGATACGACACAGCGAATACAGAAGGATCAATTGACTCTGAAGGGATCATTTATTGGCTGGCTGACTCCCCGATGGCAACATCTGACAGCCGACGGCGTAATTTGGGTGTTAGGCTCATCTCCAGCCAAAGGACTTTCTTAATATCATCTGAAAAAACACAGTAATCATTCTTTAAGGTGTGCTTGGTTTATTTTTGCGAGCAACTTGAACCTCGCCTAACAACATTTAAACACCTCCAGAATGAGTTTGATGAAGTTGTCTGCTTGTTTTCTTCAAATTTCAATATGAATGTTCAACTCTCCCCTGGACTTTGAGTAAATAGCATAAAATACTGAGTTCACGTGGGAGAGATTAATAGAAGAAAGAAGACGTGGATGAGGAGAAATAATGATGATAAAGATCAGATAAAGATGTTGAGGTGAGTGAGAACTGAAGTATATGGCTCAAGAAGAATACAGGAACGCGCAATGACTACTACCTATGCACAGAGCAAGAGAAGTTACTGATAATGGCTTTTTAAAAATTCTTAATATTTCATTTTCTACTTTGATAAAATATTATTAATGGCCCTGAGGTGATGGTGTAAGCTGCCACAGATTCCTCACTTTTTTGTTCTGCAAACCTTCGACTGCAACTGGAGATGAACAACCCCAAAATCTCAGCTTGTATCAGAGAATAAGGCGGACAAATCCAACATAAGAGCACAGAGAGAGGGATGTGGAGTGTAACAAAGACAAAAAGGAAGAGAAAGAGAGAGAGAGCGTTAAGACTGGGAGACGGGAGAGAAAGAGAAATAGGTACAGTAAATGGAGAAGGAAGTGAATGAACCATGGAGTGAACTTCCATTCACTTAAAGCTGCTCCAGCATGAGTTGAATCTTAATCGATGGATTGCGGTAAGGTGACTCATCATTGCTATTTTTAGCTCCTGAAATGAGAACACTGTTTCTGAGTTGAATGTGTGCGTGTGTTAGTATTCTGTTTCATTATGCAATCATGCATAGGTTTGATCTCATTTGATCCTGTCTGAGATCTTCTCATTAGGCACAAGACTCACCTGTATCCCTATAGAGGATCTAGGGGTCTTCAGGTACTCCTCAGCCTTGGACACCAGGATGGCCTTGTCACAGGTGAGCACCGAGCTGTGGCTGTCTGTGGATGGGTGTCTTTTTCCAGCCATGACTCCGGCTGCCTCCATGGCTATGGTCACAGCCTTGGCGCTGTCCAGACTGTCTGTGGAGTTGTAGAGGGTTCTGCCTGGGTTTAGCCCCAGGCTGAGGCCATCTGGAGCCCACATCCCACCATGAGGGTGCCTCCCCTCGTGGTAGGCATCTTGGGTAGACTCGGTGCTGCTCTGGGCTGTGATGGAGATGAGGGGTTTGGAAGTGGAGCGGGGCGGGACTGGAGGAGGGGCCTTCTTGTAGTTGGGTGTGTAGTTGATGGCTGTAAAAGGCGGAAAGAGACTAAATAATAATTTTTTTCAAAATATTTACATGCTGCATTTATATTATCGTGTCACGGCCATCATGGAATTCTATGTATACTGTATGAGTGCATTTGCACATTATTTCAGAGTCATTAAAGCTCAAAAAAATATTGTACGTCATAAAAAAATACATGTTGGTAGGGTTAATATATTGTGTTTTTGTTGTTTTTTTCAAAATAAAAATGTAGAATATCACAAGACTTTCCTTTAAAGATCTGCTGGCTATCCATCTAACCTTCGTATGATATTGTGCTCATAGAAGTGTTTTATTGTTAGGTCCTAGTCAATCTTCTGATGAACTACTACTACTGGGTCTTACCACACTGCCCTAAGTCTTTAATTATGAAATGATTATTTCAATGCAACATGGGACATGATACGGGTGTCATTCTAGACATTCCATATCCCAACATCAGTGTATGGCAGAAACATCATGCAGGCACCACATCTTCCTACCCATTTGTCATATGTCAACAAGCTGTTTAAGGAAAGTACTTTCCAATGTATAAGCAATTCATATCATTGCTTAATTAACTTACTTTATTACTTAATGGCCCCATTAGCATAATGTGGCACTGGCGAGTTAATATATCATGGTGATTATGATCATGACATTAGGCAGGAACATACATTTAATACAATGTTGCTGGTTGCTAAATATGTATAAGCAGAACTGGTCTAAAGTACTGGCTGAATGAGTACTTTCTGTTTGCCTCTCTCTCACATATGCACAAACCTAGTTCCCGAGCCCTTGTAATGTCAGTTTGAGCCCAAGTGTGAGAATTCAGTGTTGAGTGTTGACGAAGTTTCTATCATGTGGCTGGCATGAAAACAGAAGAAAACTAACATATGAGGGGGAAGAGGAAGGATAATTTACATCAGCTGGAGAGACAAGATGGGGATGGGGGGGGGGGGGGGGGGGCAGTCGATAGAGTAACAGAGAACATCAACGCGTCTGTGACATGTGACACTCATCAGACATGGATGACTGTGAAAAACCAGAGAGGAAATCAACAGTACTCATGTGTGGAGGATCCTAGTGCGGAGATACTGCTTGAGGAAGTCTGACAACTCTTATCTTCTTATTCTGTCCATTTAGTTAGATAGAAAGAGGGGGATTACTTTCTTTCAAGTGCAAATGAGAATATGGACTTAATCCACAGAGAAATGGACTTGAGGACTGGGTCATGAATGCCTTCTAAGCTTTGAGGTGTCTTTATTTCAACGCAATTCTTTTTAGAGAAAAGCCCACTATGTGTGGTTACAGGCTGAAACATCTGAAGCACAAGCTGTGCCTAGTGTGTTTTGATCGAAGCTAGCTGAGAGTGTGTCAGGTAACTCGGAGCTAAGAGCAGAAGAAAGGAAAAAGGCGAAGAGGAAGAGCACTGAGTCACGCTGCAGGTTAAGTTATGGGTTATCGTTTTCCTTGGCAAAGAGGTACACTGTGTCGAACTCAGCGTTTCTGTTTCTGTCTTGCAAATGCTTACATCACACAAAGAAATTAGGGGCATCTTTATGAGACCAAAATATGATCTATTTTGAGTTCTTATGAGCAGCAGCCCCCCAGACAGGCTCCTAGAAGTTGTGCCATAGAATTAATAGCATTTCAGCTTGATTACATCGTAGCCTGAACAAACACATCGTTGTCTGAAACATGTTGTCTTTTTGTTTGCAACCCTTTTCCCCCCCAAAAGGGAGCCTCATTTATGGTAAGAGTTTAAACACAGGGCTTCATTTCAAACCTGCAACACCTTTTGCTTCTTTCTCACGCATATTTTTGTTCCGTTTATAAATAGCTAGAGACGTCTGGTCTATGAAGAGCGTTCTGCTCCAGGGGCTTCATGACTCATGCTGCTGTCCGTTCACAAAATTAACTTCTCATGGTTGAAGAGATTCATTAGGGAAGAACAAGGAAGATTAGGGAAAGACAAAATAGAGATGTAAAGGTGAGAGAGAGCAGTGGAGGTGAGCAGATCTGTGCAGACAGGATGAGAGGGTGCAAGAGAGTTTGTGTGTGTGTGTGGTGTGTGTGTGTGTGTGTGTGTGTGTGTGTGTGTGTGTGTGTGTGTGTGTGTGTGTGTGTGTTTGTGTGTTAGAGAGTGAAGATAAATCAGTGAGTGAGGAGAGATTCAAAGGAGGAAAGAGATGACCCATTCAGGGGGCATGATTCAGCAGGAGGACCAAAATAGAGCTATTATTAGCCAGCCAGTCCTGCAAAGGGGAGTCATAATTCTTGTTCCCATCTTGGCAGTGGCAGAATTACTCAGCATTTAGAGTTCATCTAAAGTGAACACTCACTCACAGTAAAAGTGCACTGCAACATGAACAACATGATTCACTTGAAATGCACGATAATATGAAAATAAAGCAGTGGGCAGGCTGAAAGCATAACCACAAAATGTGTTCACAAATGAAGCTCATCAATTTTCATATTTAATATTGTGGCTTACACCCTGCCAAACTGTTTCACCAGACAAAACAGTGAAATGGTAAAAAAAAAATCATTATTACTTCAGGCAAGGCAACTGCCACAAGCCCCTAGTCCTCTAAGAGCGTACTCACATTGTCCTCCCGCACCGCGACCCGGACTTTAGGGTACTTGTCCCCCCTCCCTCTCCCCCCCCGCGCCCCAGCCCCGTTTGTACTCACACTGCCAGGGCCGGCCAATGCTTCTTGCTGTCAATACGCCATCACGCCGTAACACGTCACACGCATTGATCGCGTGTGTGTGGCTTTGTTTACAAATCTTTCCACAGACCTCGGAGTTTTTGTGCGTCTTGTCGACTGTTTTTGAATATTTTCATCTGACCAAATCTGCAGTAAACGATCCACCTCCGCACCACACCAACGTGACCCTTTCACCGCTATTGTTGTTGTTGTTAAATGTCCGCGCATGGTCCGTCCTTCTATTTACATGTCCGAACAGGGCAGCCGTGGACGGCCCGCTGGCCGCAGTTGAGCGCGGAGCGGGTGCACTCACACTGCTTAAAGATACTAGGCTTTAGCTGAAAAAACGGTTTTGGCTGCGGCCAGAAGGACAGTGAGAGTAGGCCCTAAAAGCACTGTAGTAGTACTAACACCAACTCGATTAATTGAACATTTTGGAAAGGAATTTGCACCACTAACACTCCTGGCCGCAGTTGAGCGCGGAACGGGTGCACTCACACTGCTTAAAGGTACTAGGCTTTAGCTGAAAAAACGGTTTTGGCTGCGGCCAGAAGGACAGTGAGAGTAGGCCCTAAAAGCACTGTAGTAGTACTAACACCAACTCGATTAATTGAACATTTTGGAAAGGAATTTGCACCACTAACACTCCTGCATTATAGCCTAATCCTGTGGCTTTATCTTGCTTTCATATTTTCAGCCTATATCAGTGGTTCTTGGCGGGCATGCCACTGGAGGCGAGTGGACATAACCGGGAGATGAAATTCAGAGTGCATCAAAAGTTGAATTAGATTTATCAGATTTATTCGTGATGGAACAGTGACCAAGTAAGCATGACTATCAAGATTTATTCTGACAATATGTGAAGTAAAAGATGGTCAGATGGTAAGAAGGAAGAAAAGAAAAAAGAATTATGCTCTCAAAACAAACACGTTAGTCACATTCTTAATATAATAAAACCCAATTCAATTCAGTCAGCTGTAGTACATAATGTGAATGTAGAATATGTGCAGATTTGATATTTGGTGTCCAGGCTCTGACCTGGTCATGCCTCACTAGGAAACAAGCTCAACAAAGCAGGAAGTGACAATAAATTCCAATGGGTTATTTGGTGCATATTCCCAAATAACATTGTGTTTAATCCCATGGTTTAAAACTTAAGGCTGTATTCACACCAAATAAGGCATAGCAGTGATTAACACAGGGTTGTGTGGCCGTGTGGGAATGTCACTTAAATGGCCCATTTGTGTCAACACTCTGTTACCCATGGTGCTAGCATTAAGTTATGCTGCTAGTATGCCGGGTGCTACAAGTGATCACCTGTTTGCATTGAGAGATTTACGAAAAATAGTACTTCCAATAACAAACCAGGATGCGAGGCCTATCAGGTGAGTGACTATATATGAATTATACTATATTGTGTCTTGTCTGATCAATACGTTATGGCCACTGCAGTGTGATGTCGGGTCGCATTTCTCCAAAAGTTGATTCACTTTCAATTTTTCGCTGCATGGTCACTGCAGTTCTTTTGGCATCCCCTATGGTCCCCACGGCCACATCGTTTTTGCCGCAACACCTGTTTTGATGTGAATGCAGCCTTACATGTGTGGAAAACTTTGGACTACAACATTTAGGAGTTGGTCTCTGTTTTATCAGCGCAAGCAAACCACAGAATAATTTATTATGTGGCATGCAACAGATAAACGCTATTTTGGATAAAAAGCCATTTCGCATCTAAACAATTGTGAATATGCTTTTATAAACCTTTCCATGAATGCAATACATTTCCTTGTTTCAGGAAACAGTATGTAATATGAGTACAGTTGAAAAGAGGTCTGTCAACGATTGTGGTGTCTTTAGAGGCAGCGAAATGTATGCAGTGAGTACTCAATTTAATCTCTCTCTCGCTCCCTTTTTCCCTCACACACACACACACATACACAAACAACTACCACTGTGCCAGTGAGTCTGATTAACGTGAGACACAAAGGCAGTGATTCAACTACTCCATCTCTGTTAGGACCTTTCTATCTATCAGGACTGGCTTGTATGCTAACATGGAGGCGGGTGGGTTGGGGTGCTGAGTGACACATCGTTAAGAGTCTTTCTTCACGATTGGATTTATCACTGTAAAGGAAATGCAGCAGTTTGTTTTGCAGCAGGCTTTTAAGCATATGTAAATGATCTGGAGCGAGGGAGGGAAGGGAAGATGGATGGTCAGCTCCATTATTGGCACTGTGACGAGTGTTGCAGACAAAAACAATAAAGAAATGAATGTAAAAAATAGCCGAAAACAAAAACCAGACTGGGTCAGTCATTACTTCATCTCACTTAACCATCCCTATATGGTTTGTAAAAGTTTAAAGATTGTGATTAATCACCAAGAACAAACACTGTTTTCAACAAAAACACCCCTGTAGCAAATATGGCAATGTCACGGCAAGTCTCTCTTGATCTGTAGATCAAAGACCTTCTTTTGTTCACCTATAATGCCTCAGTTGTCCTGCTGTCCTGCAGGACCAGGAACTCCTGGTGACACATCTGCATGTCACCAGTTAGATGCATGTCACTGCGGTCTTAACCTCACCCTGCATGAAAACAAATCAGCTTATTGTCGACTTGATGGGTCACTAAAATAATGGCATGGATGACTGACTATGACCCTGACTAACAGGAAACTGTATTTACTGTACGTGTGTGCTATTAAGGTATTATAGTTTTTGAGAGAGAGAGAAAGTTATCTGCCCGCTGAGTGAGAGGTACGGTACAGTGGGTAAGATAGTGAGTGAATGAGTGGGTGAGGAAGTCATACAATCAATAAATGAGTCTAGGAGTGAACACTTTGGAGACAGAGTGAGCAAATGAATGAATGCATGATTAATTAGTGTATTGTGTTTGTGTTTGTGTGTGTGTAAATATATATATATATATATATATGTGTGTGTGAGTGTTTGTGCACTCATGTGGTATTGCAGACTTTGGGATGGAGGAATATTTCAGGCAGGTTTCAGATGCTATCATAAATATGTCAAGCGAGAGTGGAGAAAGCACTTTTACCAATTGAGCTCTGACTACAGCCTTAAACAAGGAAGGAGGGTGGTTTAGAGTAGGGGACTGTAGTGCAGGTATATTCAATAAACTCCTAATGGGTTATTCACTACATTGTAACTTGTATTTCAATTAATGTGTGAATGTGTGAGTAATTGTAGATAATCAACATTATTTAAAGATGTGCTTAAAAGTAACTTGCCACAGGACAACTCGTGTTTCATTTAAATAATATCTCTCGCACTGAAATGGAACAACGAAGGATGCCCTAGGTAGCAGGATTACCTGGGGTTTTCTGGGTAGTCCGATCAATGTTGCAGGTGGAGGGGAGGCAGAACTGGATCCCTGAAAACAAGGGAGTGGGGTGGATATTCAGAAAAGTGGGCATTTTTGCCCAAATAAAAAAGTACAATCTATTTACATTTCATAAAGTTTAGAATGTTAAGTAGAGCCAGAGAAGAACTGCAGGCTATTCATATCCTCCTGCAGAGTAGGATGTATACTAAAATCACAAAAAAGATTTCCACTGACTAGGAAGTCCATGTTTCAGCAGAGCACCTTGATGTAAGAGGGAGCACGCACACTGTCCTTCCGCACCGGGCCAAAACAGGTTTTTCGGGTCAAGCCTAGTGCGTTTGACCAGTGTGAGTGCACCCTCTCCGCGCATAACTGCGGCCAGCTGGCCATCCACGGCCCGTCTGAGAGAGGTGGGCTTTTGTAGAGCGCATTTGCACATGTACGAGCACGAGCGTGCGCACGTGTACGAGCACGAGCACGAGCACGAGCATGAGCACAAGGCCTACGACGGTTCTGACGTAATTTATGTGCATAGAAAATAAAAGGAGGGACCATGCGCGTACATTTAACAACAACAACAATGGCAGCGAAAGGTTCACGTTTGTGTGATGCGGAGGTGGAGTGTTTACTGCAGATTTGGTCGGACAAGACGCACAAAAACTCTGAGGTCTATGGAAAGATCTGTAAACAAAGAGACGCATCGCAATGACGTCAATCAATGCGTGTGACGTGTTACGGCGTGATGACGTATGGACAGACAGCAAGAAGCATTTGCGCGAGGCCCAGGCAGTGTGAGTACAAACGGGCCTGGGGCGCGGGGGGAGAGGGAGGGGGGACAAGTTCCCTAAAGCGGGCCAAAACAGGTTTTTCGGCTAAAGTCTAGTGCGTTTGACCAGTGTGAGTGCACCCGCTGCGCTCATAGCTGCGGCCAGCTGGCAGTCCACGGCCCGTCTGAGAGAGGTGGGCTTTTTTTGAGCGCGTTTGCACATGTACGAGCACGAGCGTGTGCACGTGTACGAGCACGAGGCCTACGGCGGTTCTGATGTCATTTTATGTGCGCCTGTTCGGACATAGAAAATAGAAGGAGGGACCATGCGCGGACATTTAAAACAATGGCGGCGAAAGGTTCACGTTGGTGTGATGTGGAGGTGGAGTGTTTACTGCAGATTTGGTCGGATGAAAATATTCAAAAACAGTCGACAAGACGCACAAAAACTCTGAGGTTTATGGAAAGATTTGTAAACAAAGAAACGCATCGCGATGACGTCATCAATGGGTGTGACGTGTTACGACGTGATGACATATAGGCAGGCAAGAAGCATTGGCCGAGGCCCAGGTTGTGTGAGTACAAACGGGCTGGCAAGCGGGGGGAGAGGGGGGGGCAAGTACCCTAAAGCACGGGGCGCGGTGCGGAAGGACAGTGTGAGTGCGCCCTAAGGCTATGTTTGGATAGGCTGCACATTAAGTAATCATCACTCATACAATTATCATGTTTTTCCATTTTTGAATGTGTACTAGGATCATACATCGCTGATGTTTTATTGTATACTATTTTCAGACAGACACAGTACCTTTACCCATTCTCAACCTGTAAATCGCTTTGTTTTCTGACTTTTAGTCATTTTGCCTTTGATGAAGAGGTCTTGGTCTTAAATCAAGAAAAAAGTTGTGTTAAAGACTGCTTGCAATTGATACAATTGCACACTGTTTAAGTGATAATCCAGGCACTTTTTCCCTATATTAAGTATGTGGCAAGTACTTAGTGAAGTGAAAGGTCATGATCATAATATTTGGTGTTGTTTAACCTTGTAATTAGAGAATGATTCTGCAGAGGCTACCTTCACTCCCCTTAAGCTGTATGACGTTCACAGTAAATGAAAGTACATGCATCAGAAAGCAATCCAAACAATTATGTGAACTGCAGTCGAGCAATTCACTCATCTTGTGTGCATATCGGTGTACTTGTAAAGCCTTATATTGTGTTCTAATAAACACAAGGTCAGCTAGCATATTTGCTCTGCAAAAATCTACCTTCAATTAAGCATACATTTCACAACTACTCATCAGCCTCATTCCCTCTAGTCCAAAACTTACGTGAGAAAAAGAGCCTGTAATTATATGCCATTATCTTTCACTGCATGAATAAATCCCGAAGCAGTATATATTTGGATTATATCTTATGAATACACATAATGTTACTGCAGTACAGGGTAAATTATGTGCAACTTTTAGATAAACAATTCTTCAAATGAAAAGTTAAACAGGGAAGGGGTCCAGGGAGGAAAAGGGTAGTGCGTTTGATGGCGAGGAAATGAGCAAAATGAATACAACAATACAACCTAATTAACTTCCCGTCCCTTTCAAACCCTTTTAGATGCAGTCAATTTAGCAAACTTTCAGAAAGTGCTCTGCACATATTCAATTCAAAACAACACACAGGAAAATCCTTTTCTGGCAGCTTACTGATGTTCAGCTGAAAGATTCTTTTTGTGCCAGCGCACTTTATTAGAGCACAGACTTCGGTGGGCCATTCCATATAGAGCCCATTAATTGGACAGATAGCACAGATATATCTTGTGATTTGCCTGGCTTTTTAGCAGTTCATTGCTGGTAACAGAATTCTGCGTATTCTGTGGTATGTAAGCTCCTTTCATTGCACTGAAAATGAAAAGATGAATGTAACGAAATACTAACAATGAGGCACTGTATATGAAATGCACAAAATATTGAGGCCATCTGTCATGCACTTTTACAACATTATTTTCATCATTCAGTATCACACAAAACTAGCCATAAATTGTACACCTCTTTTCTGGAAGGAGCAAAATTCAACATGTCATTACACTTATGACCCAGTATTACATTCTGTCTCTGATTCCTGAGCATTGAGATGATATCTTACAGTAAAAAAAAATACAACATCACCTCTCAACAAGGCCTGTTATTACAATAGTCAGATTATCAGACAAATTAAATCATGGTTGATTGTGTATTTTTAAAATAAATGTATCCTTATACTTATCGTCCAGCAAAGTGTATATGTAGGTAACATGAGGCTGTGTGTACATAGAGGCTACATACCATAACTCAGTGGTTCCCAAACCTTTTCTGCAAGGCCCCCCTTTCCCTCTTTTGCACATAAAATATTTTCAAGCTGATTGGTGTTGATTCATCATCTGCTTTACGTGTACCTGGAAGTCCTTTCTGAAACCTGTCCATGTCATAGCAGTGCAGAACCAAGCATCATATATATTTAGCCTTGAACCCCCTCCTTTATAAATCCAGGCCATGCCCCTCCCAACACCCCCCTCCCCTCCCCGCTCCCCGCTTTGGAACCACTGCCATAACTGTACTGGCTTGTAATAACATTTGAGCATGAATTAAAATAATGAAAGTTATTTTCTATTTCGTTTAACAGTAAAATATTCCAGCTCAGTCTAAGATTGTGCAACATCACTTCATTTTTCTTTATACCTGCAGAGTCCATTCAACAGCTCACATAGTAAACAGTATGTCCTTATAGTTATATGATAACTGTGATTTACTTCACTCCATTCTAGAGTGACGATAAATAGAGAGCTCAAAATAACTAAAAGTAAGGAAAGTTTCCATCATCACGGCAAGGATTGTCGGCACCTTGTATACATTAGGCCATCTTGTCCGCAGTCCATAACAGAGCTCCTAACGAGTCTCTTACAATAGATGTGTAAAATGTCTTTGATGTAATACACTGAACATTCATTACTAGTGTATCCAATGATTAAAAAAGGCAGTACTGTCTTGGAAGATAATGCCCAACAGTGGTGACATCAGCTTCAGAAGAGTTAATAGCGCTTTTAATAAATGTTTTTGAAGCAGGGTGGTTCATTAAATGTCACCACCAAGGGTTCATCACATTCTTGCAGTATGGTGCATTCCATGAAATATGTTTTTGCTGCTATTAATGCAATCTTTTATTTCCTGGGATACCACTGCAGGTTTGTGTACTGGGAAGTACTTGCTTTGAATGCCAATGCTCACATGACATTTAGATCTGCACGTTGCTCTACAGTGCACTGGCAGCTACAAACCTTGAGCTATAAATATACTTTGAGCTACATTTTGTCTGCTGTGAATGAGGTATGAGCTCACAGTGTGAGAGACACATATGTGATTTCTGCACTGTTGTACTCGTATCTTCCACTCCA